>NC_135451.1:18589978-18677478 GCF_051991255.1 Vanacampus margaritifer | reverse complement strand
TAGGTTATTGGCAGATGAAAAAGGAGGAGGGAAATATAAGAGGGTAAGAAAGAGCCGAAGAGGATATAAGGATTGCAAGGATAAGAATAGAGGCAAGAATGAAAGAGAAATTACAAATACAGGAGTATTGATTAAGATCGAAGTAGTAAACAAAAATTAAGGGGGTGATGGAGAGCAAGACAGAATTAAAGAAGAAATAAAGACTGTGAGAAAGATGAGAGTCTAAGTAAAAATTAATGAGGGAAATAGAGCGTACAGGTGATAATAAGTTAAAGAGAAAGTTGGAAAATGCCAATGTTATCATACATCGCACAACTCCTGGCATATTTTGAGAATACCAGTGCTCCATACACCGCGCAGCCCCTGATATTTGCTCTTAAAAATACCAGTGCTCCATACACCGCACAGCCCCTGGTATTTGTAACCATATGAAAAATAAACAAGATAAAATGCGTATACTGACCTATCTGGAAGGCGTGCCTCAATCAGGATGGTTTGTCCTAAACTTACGTCGAAAAGCCCTTCGAGGTCATTACTGTCCGTACTACTTTAATTGACGGTGTAAAACGTTCTCATTTTTCTAAAAGTAAAACTGCAAATTAAGTTACGGGTTTTTTTTATATCTATTATCATACTTACCTTCTAAAACCAATTTTCAGCCTTTAAATTGTTAAAATCATTAATTAAAAGCCTAATTTTAGAACGGGATATACAGGTGTATTATGGGTAATTGACATGACCTGTTCGCATGTTCCCCCGATTGGGGTACCCGTATACAATTAAACTGCCATCTAGTGGTCAAAATGAGGGATCGTTCAGATTGAATCAGTCTTTCTTGCATATAAAAAGAGTCAGAGACTGAGTTAGTTAGAATGGAAAATTTAAAGTTTATTAATTAAATAATTAAGCAAATTATTATTGTTTTGATTTATTTTAATGAGGACAGAAAGAAAAGGAGACCAATAGAGGGAGGAAGAGAGAGAAAAATAGAAGAAAAGGAGGGGTTGAGGAATATTAGCAAAAGTTATGTGGGGAAAAAAGTTTTTTTGTGTGTGAGAGAGGAAGAGGGAAAGGGGGACGAACAAGATGAGAAAATAAGGGGGGAGGAGGAGAGAAAAAAGGGGGGTTTTAAGAAGGAGTGAAAGGTGGAAAAATCAAAAAGGTTTGAGAGAATAGGGAAGGAAAAAGAGAAAGAGTAGGAAAGTAAAAATAAGAGCACACTCAAACATTGAGAAGGAGAGATTAGAGTCTCGGAGAGGGGTCTGTACGGACCGCACCCTCCGTAGCCGGACCGGGCTGGCGACTCTAGCCTCCCACTGACTCCGTCCTATCTGGAGGGAAAAATGGGAAGAAGAGTGAAAGTGGTTTAACAACAACATTTTTATTTTATATAACAAAAATATTCAAGTGATCAGGGATACAATGATTTGTATGTATAAGGTCCATCTTTGGTTGATAATGTCAAGAGGCAAATTCGTGAAAGGGATGTATCCTCAATGAGCCGACTGTCCAATCCCATTCATCCAAATATTAACTTTAATAGGGCTTATATGTTAACCTACACTTGTGTGTCCAGGTCCAAGTTTTATCCCGAAGTCCGAGTGATTCGTCCATGTCATCCCACTCCGTGTGATTATTGTTATTTTAACGAAACTGTTTAGGCGTTCGTTTTGTCTAGAAAAGGAGGAGGAGGTGTCAGTGGTGAGCAAGGCCAGTATGTCATGTTGTCGCAGGTGCAACTCTGTTGGTTAAACACTCCAATCAAATCCTTCATCCTACTACTCCCCTTGCGGTATTAATTATGATATTTTCGTCCTTATTTTTTTATATATATAGTTGTGAATCCCAATATTACGCGTCCTAGTACCAACTTGTATCCATTTAAGTGACTATTTGTTGTTTTAATCACCAGGTTTACTTTTCATATTTATATTAATTAATTAATTAATAAATATTAATTTCAGGTAAATTCGTCGAAGTTTATAATGCTGTTTGTCCCCTTGGGGGGGTTTCTGGTTCCTGAAGAACTGTTTGGGGTGTGTCCAAAAAAGATTTCCACCATTTCCACATTTGGATCCCTGTTTCAAGGGTCCAATGAATATTGTCCCCCATTGTTTTAAACTTTTCTTTTTCAAGTTTGCTTATACTTCTCTATGAGGCCTGGATGTGATAGTTCATCATTTGAACGTTTGCCAATTCCTTCTTTGGAAGGTTGTTGGACGTATTCAATAGTGGAATGAAGATTTCTGCTCGAGGGAAAGTTTGCGTCGCTGCTTTAAGAAGTCTGTCTAATTCTTTTTTTACATTCATCATGTTGCAATGGTGTCGGTTGTTTATCCCGAAAGAGAGGATGACTTTCTCTACTTCCTCTGTAATCGGTGTATTGTTTTCTAAGATGTTTGTGGCATTGTCGAGTTTGGCTCCCGGAAAACAGTCAATTTGAATTCTATTGTCATCAATTCGTGGTAGGTTTGCCACGTTTGAATCTCCCATAATGACTATAGGACGTATCGGTGTCAAGGTCCAGTTGTTTAATTTGTCACTGTTGTGTTCATGCCTCTCATATGACGGCAATTGTAGTGTAATAGTACATATAGGTGGAACTGGGATAATTGGTGATCATTCATGCTGCGGCACTGTCCCGTCTACTGTTGTTGGACAAAATTCTGTATCCGAATCAGTCCATCTCGGTTCAGAGCAAAAAGTTTTTGATCGCTCTGTCTCGGGGTCCAGCATTCGCGGTGGAATGTCTGCCCGACGTTTGCGTGGGGTTTCCACTGTTGGCATGATCAAGTCTCGCAATTCCACTACTGTCGCCCTTAACCAGTCCTGATCCACTCTGCTGAGGTTCTTATTGACCCACCTTTTTGCCACTGCGACCGTGTCTTCCCACATGTCTTTTGGAAGTCTCTTAAGTTCTTCCACTGCTTCTGTCATGCAAGTTGCATGGTGATTCTCTTACGTTTTAATCGTCGCATGTGTCCAATTTTTTGCATTGACAATTTTTTGATTTGTCGAATTCTCTGATGGATGAGACGGGTAAACATTCCATACCAGTTCCTCTTCCAAGCGAGTGAGTCTGCGTGGGACCGGAGTTGTAGTATTGGTTCGATACAGGTGGTGTTCAGCTTTAATAAATTTCCTAATTCCTCTCGTCATGAGTTGGAAATTGCTATATTCCACCCGCTGTGCCATTTCGGGGGGGAATCCTCTGTAATCAAAAACACAAGGGAGCATATCGCTTATATGTCTTTAGAGACATCTTTATATTTGCATACATAATAGTATGTACGCATACCAGTATATGTTAATTACGTGGTGAGACACATGTTGCCTTGACACAGTGCGAACTTCCGAAGGCTCTGGCAGGGTTAGGTTTTGGCATAAGGGTTAACTCCCGGGTATTTCCCGCCTCATCAAATTGACTGGACGGTTGCCGAAATACCAAGGGCAAGGCACTGGCCGGCGCTCGTCATTACAACACTGATGTGCTTATGTCTCACCATTGTTTAATAAAAATCTTAATCATAAAAAATATATTAAAAATAAAAAAAAATAAAAAAAATTTAAATACCAAATATGTGTCTAATCTTTATTAAACCTGTACACTCCATAAGAGTTTCCCTTTGAGATACTCACCCACTAATCAAGTAAAAAGGTATCAAGGCTAAAATCTGCTTTCAATAACCCACTCCGAGGGTTGGGTTTAGGGTTTGGACCAGGGTAGGGTTTATATAGGGCCCCAAATGGTTGAGGTTAGGGTTAGGGGTTGGGGTTGGGGTTAGGGTTGAGGTTAGGGTTAAGGATAGGGTTAAGGTTAGGGATAGGGTTAGAATAGGGTTAAGGTTAGGGTTAGAGTAGGGTTGGAATAGGGTTTGGGTTGGGGTTAGGGATAGGGTCCCGTTCCCAGAGAATGTAGGAAATTAAATTGGTCGAAGTCAGGACTTTGTACTGGGGTAAGTTAAACACCATAATTGAGACCATTGAAATTAGTTAAGGTTAAGATTAGGGTTGGATTTTAACCTTCCATGAGGGTATAATCAGTCTCCCAAAGAAGATACCACGTTTTAGTAAAAATTTAATTAATATTGCCATGATTACAACAGGGTATTAGTTTCTATTTTTGTTAATAGATTTATAGTATCTATCCCTGCTGTGATTTAGGGTAGGAACACATCATTAGTAGTGAACCTTGAGATCATAGGGTGTTTCGGCCATTGTCACTAGACACCCTCCCTCAAGGGCGGCCCCGCCAGAGTCGATCAAGCTCCGGGGTGTGTTCCTCTATTTTGGGTCCAATTCAAGTCATTGTATTTTAACGTTATCGAAACCCTTTGTTAGCAATAGTGCACCATTGATTTGTTGGTGCTTAATGAAAACATCCTTGTAATATCCCATTTAGAAATTGTACTTTGAACCTGATTTATTTTATGTTTAAACCATCATATATGTGGTTCGTTGTACCATAAGGTCCCATAAAAAACATTCAATGCATGATAGATTTTAGCAACTTTTTCCCGTTCCCTTATTTTAGTAAATGTCTCCCTCTATGGGTCCCTTTCGGGAGTCCATCAGAGGTTAATAAAGTCTATATGAGACAAATTACATGCTTCTTCAACCATCTTTTTAGTATATATTTTACATTCCCAAGGGAGTTGAAGTTGTCAGTCAGTCTCTATGTCATGTCCAGAAATGTCTTACTTCAGATATATGGTATTTCATTATATACTATTTAGGTGTTAACAATTATACACCCTCTATAGAAGTAATACATTACCTCCCTCGTAAACGTTTCTCTTCTCGGTTCTGTACGTATTGTATATTCAACTGTATAAAATGTACTCACTCTCAGCCGAGGGGGAAGGTAGTTGAAACCGTAGGGTGAAATACCACAGTGTGTTGATACAGGAGCGATTCTCACCAAGAGATGTCGCTAGAGAGCAGAAACGAAGTTTAATAAAATAAATTAAAATTAAGTGGAGAAAACGGATGTAGAATAGACAATAAGGTATTAAAGAAGAGTGAAGTTATTGGCAGAAGAAAAAGGAGGGGGGAAAAATAGAGTGTAAGACACAACCGAAGAGGAAATAAGGATTGCAAGAAAGATAAGAAAAGAGGCAAGAATGAAAGAGAGAATTAAAAAAAGTACAGGGGTATTAAATAAGATCGAAGTTGTAGACAGAAAAAAAGGGGGGATAGCGAGTAAGATAGAATTAAAGAAGAAATAAAGGCTGTAAGAAAGATAAGAGTCGAAGTAAGAATTAAAGAGAGAAATAGAGCGTACAGGTGATAATAAGAAAAAGAGGGTTAGGGTTAGCCTTACCCTAACCCTAACCCTAACCCTAACCCTGACGAGCGCCGGCCAGTGCCTTGCCCTTGGTATTTCGGCAACCGTCCAGTCAATTTGATGAGGCGGGAAATACCCGGGAGTTAACCCCTTTACAAAAACCTAACCCTAACCCTAACCTCAACCATTTGGGGACCTATATAAATCCTACCTTGGTCCAAACCCTAAACCCAACCCTCGGAGTGGGTTATTGAAAGCGGATCTAAGCCTTGATACCCTTTTGCTTGATTAGTGGGTAAGTATCACAAAAGGAAACTCTTATGGAGTGTACAGGTTTAATAAAGGTCAGACACATTTTTGGTATTGGAATTTTTTATTTTTCATTTTTTATTTTTTATTATTAAGATTTTTATTAAACAGAGGTGAGAGACATAAGCATAAGAGTTGCTGCAATAACGAGCGCCGGCCCGTGCCTTGCCCTTGGTATTTCGACAACTGTCCAGTCAATTTGATGAGGCGGGAAATACCCGGGAGTTAACCCCTTTACCAAAACCTAACCCTAACCCTAAACCCCAACCCCCCCAACCCTAACCCCTAACCCTAACCCTAACACCGAGGAAGGAAAGAAGGAAAGTCAAGCAAGTTGTTCCAAAAAAGGACAACACCAAGGAAGGAAAGTCAAGCAAGATGTTCCAAAAAAGGGCAACACCGAGGAAGGAAAGAAGGAAAGTCAAGCAAGATGTTCCAAAAAAGGACAACACCGAGGAAGGAAAGTCAAGCAAGATGTTCCAAAAAAGGACAACACCGAGGAAGGAAAGTCAAGCAAGATGTTCCAAAAAAGGACAACACCAAGGAAGGAAAGTCAAGCAAGATGTTCCAAAAAAGGACAACACCGAGGAAGGAAAGTCAAGCAAGATGTTCCAAAAAAGGACAACACCGAGGACGGAAAGAAGGAAAGTCAAGCAAGATGTTCCAAAAAAGAACACCGAGGAAGGAAAGTCAAGCAAGATGTTCCAAAAAAGGACAACACCGAGGACGGAAAGAAGGAAAGTCAAGCAAGATGTTCCAAAAAAGAACACCGAGGAAGGAAAGTCAAGCAAGATGTTCCAAAAAAGGACAACACCGAGGACGGAAAGTCAAGCAAGATGTTCCAAAAAAGGACAACACCGAGGACGGAAAGAAGGAAAGTCAAGCAAGATGTTCCAAAAAAGGACAACACCGAGGACGGAAAGAAGGAAAGTCAAGCAAGATGTTCCAAAAAAGGGCAACACCGAGGACGGAAAGAAGGAAAGTCAAGCAAGATGTTCCAAAAAAGGACAACACCGAGGACGGAAAGTCAAGCAAGATGTTCCAAAAAAGGACAACACCGAGGACGGAAAGAAGGAAAGTCAAGCAAGATGTTCCAAAAAAGGACAACACCGAGGACGGAAAGAAGGAAAGTCAAGCAAGATGTTCCAAAAAAGGGCAACACCGAGGACGGAAAGAAGGAAAGTCAAGCAAGATGTTCCAAAAAAGGACAACACCGAGGACAGAAAGAAGGAAAGACAAGCAAGATGTTCCAAAAAAGGACAACACCGAGGAAGGAAAGAAGGAAAGTCAAGCAAGATGTTCCAAAAAAGGGCAACACCGAGGAAGGAAAGAAGGAAAGTCAAGCAAGATGTTCCAAAAAAGGGCAACACCGAGGAAGGAAAGAAGGAAAGTCAAGCAAGATGTTCCAAAAAAGGGCAACACCGAGGAAGGAAAGTCAAGCAAGATGTTCCAAAAAAGGACAACACCGAGGAAGGAAAGTCAAGCAAGATGTTCCAAAAAAGGACAACACCGAGGACAGAAAGTCAAGCAAGATGTTCCAAAAAAGGACAACACCGAGGACGGAAAGAAGGAAAGTCAAGCAAGATGTTCCAAAAAAGGACAACACCGAGGACGGAAAGAAGGAAAGTCAAGCAAGATGTTCCAAAA
Source organism: Vanacampus margaritifer (assembly GCF_051991255.1). Lineage (NCBI taxonomy): Eukaryota > Metazoa > Chordata > Actinopteri > Syngnathiformes > Syngnathidae > Vanacampus > Vanacampus margaritifer. Next base: position 18,670,235 of record NC_135451.1, on the reverse strand, counting down.
AAGGACAACACCGAGGACGGAAAGAAGGAAAGTCAAGCAAGATGTTCCAAAAAAGGACAACACCGAGGAAGGAAAGAAGGAAAGTCAAGCAAGATGTTCCAAAAAAGGACAACACCGAGGAAGGAAAGAAGGAAAGTCAAGCAAGATGTTTCAAAAAAGGACAACACCGAGGAAGGAAAGAAGGAAAGTCAAGCAAGATGTTCCAAAAAAGGACAACAACGAGGAAGGAAAGAAGGAAAGTCAAGCAAGATGTTCCAAAAAAGGACAACAACGAGGAAGGAAAGAAGGAAAGTCAAGCAAGATGTTCCAAAAAAGGACAACAACGAGGAAGGAAAGAAGGAAAGTCAAGCAAGATGTTCCAAAAAATGACAACACCGAGGAAGGAAAGAAGGAAAGTCAAGCAAGATGTTCAAAAGAAAAGGACAACACCGAGGACGGAAAGTCAAGCAAGATGTTCCAAAAAAGGGCAACACCGAGGACGGAAAGAAGGAAAGTCAAGCAAGATGTTCCAAAAAAGGACAACACCGAGGACGGAAAGAAGGAAAGTCAAGCAAGATGTTCCAAAAAAGGACAACACCGAGGACGAAAAGAAGGAAATTCAAGCAAGATGTTCCAAAAAAGGGCAACACCGAGGAAGGAAAGAAGGAAAGTCAAGCAAGATGTTCCAAAAAAGGACAACACCGAGGAAGGAAAGTCAAGCAAGATGTTCCAAAAAAGGACAACACCGAGGAAGGAAAGTCAAGCAAGATGTTCCAAAAAAGGACAACACCGAGGACGGAAAGTCAAGCAAGATGTTCCAAAAAAGGACAACACCGAGGACGGAAAGAAGGAAAGTCAAGCAAGATGTTCCAAAAAAGGACAACACCGAGGACGGAAAGAAGGAAAGTCAAGCAAGATGTTCCAAAAAAGGACAACACCGAGGACGGAAAGAAGGAAAGTCAAGCAAGATGTTCCAAAAAAGGACAACACCGAGGAAGGAAAGAAGGAAAGTCAAGCAAGATGTTCCAAAAAAGGACAACACCGAGGAAGGAAAGAAGGAAAATCAAGCAAGATGTTTCAAAAAAGAACAACACCGAGGAAGGAAAGAAGGAAAGTCAAGCAAGATGTTCCAAAAAAGGACAACAACGAGGAAGGAAAGTCAAGCAAGATGTTCCAAAAAAGGACAACAACGAGGAAGGAAAGAAGGAAAGTCAAGCAAGATGTTCCAAAGAAGGACAACACCGAGGAAGGAAAGTCAAGCAAGATGTTCCAAAAAAGGACAACACCGAGGAAGGAAAGTCAAGCAAGATGTTCCAAAAAAGGACAACACCGAGGAAGGAAAGTCAAGCAAGATGTTCCAAAAAATGACAACACCGAGGAAGGAAAGAAGGAAAGTCAAGCAAGATGTTCAAAAGAAAAGGACAACACCGAGGACGGAAAGTCAAGCAAGATGTTCCAAAAAAGGGCAACACCGAGGACGGAAAGAAGGAAAGTCAAGCAAGATGTTCCAAAAAAGGACAACACCGAGGACGGAAAGAAGGAAAGTCAAGCAAGATGTTCCAAAAAAGGACAACACCGAGGAAGGAAAGAAGGAAAGTCAAGCAAGATGTTCCAAAAAAGGACAACACCGAGGAAGGAAAGTCAAGCAAGATGTTCCAAAAAAGGACAACACCGAGGAAGGAAAGTCAAGCAAGATGTTCCAAAAAAGGACAACACCGAGGACGGAAAGTCAAGCAAGATGTTCCAAAAAAGGACAACACCGAGGACGGAAAGAAGGAAAGTCAAGCAAGATGTTCCAAAAAAGGACAACACCGAGGAAGGAAAGTCAAGCAAGATGTTCCAAAAAAGGACAACACCGAGGACGGAAAGTCAAGCAAGATGTTCCAAAAAAGGACAACACCGAGGACGGAAAGAAGGAAAGTCAAGCAAGATGTTCCAAAAAAGGACAACACCGAGGACGGAAAGAAGGAAAGTCAAGCAAGATGTTCCAAAAAAGGACAACACCGAGGACGGAAAGAAGGAAAGTCAAGCAAGATGTTCCAAAAAAGGACAACACCGAGGAAGGAAAGAAGGAAAGTCAAGCAAGATGTTCCAAAAAAGGACAACACCGAGGAAGGAAAGAAGGAAAGTCAAGCAAGATGTTTCAAAAAAGGACAACACCGAGGAAGGAAAGAAGGAAAGTCAAGCAAGATGTTCCAAAAAAGGACAACAACGAGGAAGGAAAGTCAAGCAAGATGTTCCAAAAAAGGACAACAACGAGGAAGGAAAGAAGGAAAGTCAAGCAAGATGTTCCAAAGAAGGACAACACCGAGGAAGGAAAGTCAAGCAAGATGTTCCAAAAAAGGACAACACTGAGGAAGGAAAGTCAAGCAAGATGTTCCAAAAAATGACAACACCGAGGAAGGAAAGAAGGAAAGTCAAGCAAGATGTTCAAAAGAAAAGGACAACACCGAGGACGGAAAGTCAAGCAAGATGTTCCAAAAAAGGACAACACCGAGGACGGAAAGAAGGAAAGTCAAGCAAGATGTTCCAAAAAAGGACAACACCGAGGACGAAAAGAAGGAAAGTCAAGCAAGATGTTCCAAAAAAGGACAACACCGAGGACGGAAAGAAGGAAAGTCAAGCAAGATGTTCCAAAAAAGGACAACACCGAAGACGGAAAGAAGGAAAGTCAAGCAAGATGTTCCAAAAAAGGACAACACCGAGGACGGAAAGAAGGAAAGTCAAGCAAGATGTTCCAAAAAAGGACAACACCGAGGAAGGAAAAAGGGAAAGTCAAGCAAGATGTTCCAAAAAAGGACAAAACCGAGGAAGAAAGGAAGGAAAGTCAAGCAAGATGTTCCAAAAAAGGACAACACCGAGGACGGAAAGAAGAAAAGTCAAGCAAGATGTTCCAAAAAAGGGCAACACCGAGGACGGAAAGAAGGAAAGTCAAGCAAGATGTTCCAAAAAAGGGCAACACCGAGAACGGAAAGAAGGAAAGTCAAGCAAGATGTTCCAAAAAAGGACAAGACCGAGGACGGAAAGAAGGAAAGTCAAGCAAGATGTTCCAAAAAAGGACAAGACCGAGGAAGGAAAGAAGGAAAGTCAAGCAAGATGTTCCAAAAAAGGACAACACCGAGGAAGGAAAGAAGGAAAGTCAAGCAAGATGTTCCAAAAAAGGACAACACCGAGGAAGGAAAGAAGGAAAGTCAAGCAAGATGTTCCAAAAAAGGACAACACCGAGGAAGGAAAGAAGGAAAGTCAAGCAAGATGTTCCAAAAAAGGACAACAACGAGGAAGGAAAGAAGGAAAGTCAAGCAAGATGTTCCAAAGAAGGACAACACCGAGGAAGGAAAGTCAAGCAAGATGTTCCAAAAAAGGACAACACCGAGGAAGGAAAGTCAAGCAAGATGTTCCAAAAAAGGACAACACCGAGGAAGGAAAGTCAAGCAAGATGTTCCAAAAAAGGACAACACCAAGAAAGGAAAGTCAAGCAAGATGTTCCAAAAAAGGGCAACACCGAGGACGGAAAGAAGGAAAGTCAAGCAAGATGTTCCAAAAAAGGACAACACCGAGGACGGAAAGAAGGAAAGTCAAGCAAGATGTTCCAAAAAAGGGCAACACCGAGGACAGAAAGAAGGAAAGTCAAGCAAGATGTTCCAAAAAAGGACAACACCGAGGAAGGAAGGAAGGAAAGTCAAGCAAGATGTTCCAAAAAAGGACAACACCGAGGAAGGAAAGTCAAGCAAGATGTTCAAAAAAAGGACAACACCGAGGACGGAAAGAAGGAAAGTCAAGCAAGATGTTCCAAAAAAGGACAACACCGAGGAAGGAAAGTCAAGCAAGATGTTCCAAAAAAGGACAACACCGAGGACGGAAAGAAGGAAAGTCAAGCAAGATGTTCCAAAAAAGGACAACACCGAGGAAGGAAAAAAGGAAAGTCAAGCAAGATGTTCCAAAAAAGGACAACACCGAGGAAGGAAAGAAGGAAAGTCAAGCAAGATGTTCCAAAAAAGGACAACACCGAGGACGGAAAGAAGGAAAGTCAAGCAAGATGTTCCAAAAAAGGACAACACCGAGGACGGAAAGAAGGAAAGTCAAGCAAGATGTTCCAAAAAAGGACAACACCGAGGACGGAAAGAAGGAAAGTCAAGCAAGATGTTCCAAAAAAGGGCAACACCGAGGACGGAAAGAAGGAAAGTCAAGCAAGATGTTCCAAAAAAGGACAACACCGAGGACAGAAAGAAGGAAAGACAAGCAAGATGTTCCAAAAAAGGACAACACCGAGGAAGGAAGGAGGGGAAAGTCAAGCAAGATGTTCCAAAAAAGGACAACACCGAGGAAGGAAAGTCAAGCAAGATGTTCCAAAAAAGGACAACACCGAGGAAGGAAAGTCAAGCAAGATGTTCCAAAAAAGGACAACACCGAGGACGGAAAGAAGGAAAGTCAAGCAAGATGTTCCAAAAAAGGACAACACCGAGGAAGGAAAGAAGGAAAGTCAAGCAAGATGTTCCAAAAAAGGACAACACCGAGGACGGAAAGAAGGAAAGTCAAGCAAGATGTTCCAAAAAAGGACAAGACCGAGGAAGGAAAGTCAAGCAAGATGTTCCAAAAAAGGACAACACCGAGGAAGGAAAGAAGGAAAGTCAAGAAAGATGTTCCAAAAAAGGACAACACCGAGGAAGGAAAGAAGGAAAGTCAAGCAAGATGTTCCAAAAAAGGACAACACGGAGGAAGGAAAGAAGGAAAGTCAAGCAAGATGTTCCAAAAAAGGGCAACAACGAGGAAGGAAAGAAGGAAAGTCAAGCAAGATGTTCCAAAGAAGGACAACACCGAGGAAGGAAAGTCAAGCAAGATGTTCCAAAAAAGGACAACACCGAGGAAGGAAAGTCAAGCAAGATGTTCCAAAAAAGGACAACACCGAGGAAGGAAAGTCAAGCAAGATGTTCCAAAAAAGGACAACACCGAGGAAGGAAAGAAGGAAAGTCAAGCAAGATGTTCAAAAAAAGGACAACACCGAGGAAGGAAAGTCAAGCAAGATGTTCCAAAAAAGGACAACACCGAGGACGGAAAGAAGGAAAGTCAAGCAAGATGTTCCAAAAAAGGACAACACAGAGGAAGGAAAGAAGGAAAGTCAAGCAAGATGTTCCAAAAAAGGACAACACCGAGGAAGGAAAGTCAAGCAAGATGTTCCATGCCTTGTACTTACCTCAACCTCGTCGGAGGTGTGTGCAGTAACCCCAACAGATGCCTTGTCCTTGCCTTGTACTTACCTCGACCCCATTGGATCCTTGCCTTGTACTTACCTCGACCCCATTGGATGGGTGTGCAGTAGCCCCAACAGATGCCTTGTACTTACCTCGACCCCATTGGATGGGTGTGCGGTAGCCCCAGCAGATGCCTTGTCCTTGCCTTGTTCTTACCTCGACCCCATTGGATGTGTGTGCGGTAGCCCCAACAGATGCCTTGTCCTTGCCTTGCACTTACCTCCACCCCATTGGATGGGTGTGCGGTAGCCCCAACAGATGCCTGGTCCTTGCCTTGTACTTACCTTAACCTCATTGGATGGGTGTGCGGTAACCCCAACAGATGCCTTGTCCTTGCCTTGTACTTTCCTCAACCTCGTCGGAGGTGTGTGCGGTAACCCCAACAGATGCCTGGTCCTTGCCTTGTACTTACCTCGAACCCATTTGATGGGTGTGCGATAGCCCCAACAGATGCCTTGTCCTTGCCTTGTACTTACCTCGACCCCATTGGATCCTTGCCTTGTACTTACCTCGACCCCATTGGATCCTTGCCTTGTACTTACCTCGACCCCATTGGATGGGTGTGCGGTTACCCAAACAGATGCCTCGTCCTTGCCTTGTACTTACCTCGACCCCATTGGATGGGTGTGCGGTAGCCCCAACAGATGCCTCGTACTTGCCTTGTACTTACCTCGACCCCATTGGATGCGTGTGCGGTAGCCCCAACAGATCACTTGTTCTTGCCTTGTACTTACCTCGACCCCATTGGATGGGTGTGCGGTAACCCCAACAGATGCCTTGTCCTTGCCTTGTACTTACCTCGACCCCATTGGATCCTTGCCTTGTACTTACCTCGACCCCATTGGATGGGTGTGCGGTAGCCCCAACAGATGCCTTGTACTTAACTCGACCCCATTCGATGGGTGTGCGATAACCCCAACAGATGCCTTGTCCTTGCCTTGTACTTACCTTGACCCCATTGGATGGGTGTGCGGTAACCCCAACAGATGCCTTGTACTTACCTCGACCCCATTGGATCCTTGCCTTGTACTTACCTCGACCCCATTGGATGGGTGTGCGGTAGCCTTAACAGATGCCTTGTACTTACCTCGACCCCATTGGATGGGTGTTCGGTTACCCCAACAGATGCCTTGTCCTTGCCTTGTACTTACCTCAACCCCATTGGATGGGTGTGCGGTAGCCCCAACAGATGCCTCGTCCTTGCCTTGTACTTACCTCGACCCCATTGGATGGGTGTGCGGTAGCCCCAACAGATGCCTTGTACTTACCTCGACCCCATTGGATGGGTGTGCTGTAGCCCCAGCAGATGCCTTGTCCTTGCCTTGTTCTTACCTCGACCCCATTGGATGGGTGTGCGGTAGCCCCAACAGATGCCTTGTCCTTGCCTTGACCCCATTGGATGGGTGTGCGGTAGCCCCAACAGATGCCTTGTCCTTGCCTTGTACTTACCTCGACCCCATTCGATGGGTGTGCGATAACCCCAACAGATGCCTTGTCCTTGCCTTGTACTTACCTTGACCCCATTGGATGGGTGTGCGGTAACCCCAACAGATGCCTTGTACTTACCTCGACCCCATTAGATGGGTGTGCGGTAGCCCCAACAGATGCCTTGTCCTTGCCTTGCACTTACCTCGACCCCATTGGATGGCTGTGCGGTAGCCCCAACAGATGCCTTGTCCTTGCCTTGTACTTACCTCAACCTCGTTGGAGGTGTGTGCGGTAACCCCAACAGATGCCTGGTCCTTGCCTTGTACTTACCTCAACCTCGTTGGATGGGTGTGCGGTAACCCCAACAGATGCCTTAACCTTGCCTTGTACTTACCTCAACCTCGTTGGAGGTGTGTGCGGTAACCCCAACAGATGCCTGGTCCTTGCCTTGTACTTACCTCGACCCCATTGGATGGGTGTGCGGAAGCCCCAACAGATGCCTTGTCCTTGCCTTGTACTTACCTTGACCCCATTGGATCCTTGCCTTGTACTTACCTCGACCCCATTGGATCCTTGCCTTGTACTTACCTCGACCCCATTGGATGGGTGTGCGGTAGCCCCAACAGATGCCTTGTCCTTGCCTTGTACTTACCTCGACCCCATTCTATGGGTGTGCGATAACCCCAACAGATGCCTTAACCTTGCCTTGTACTTACCTCAACCTCGTTGGAGGTGTGTGCGGTAACCCTAACAGATGCCTGGTCCTTGCCTTGTACTTACCTCGACCCCATTGGATCCTTGCCTTGTACTTACCTCGACCCCATTGGATGGGTGTGCGGTAGCCCCAACAGATCACTTGTTCTTGCCTTGTACTTACCTCGACCCCATTGGATGGGTGTGCGGTAACCCCAACAGATGCCTTGTCCTTGCCTTGTACTTACCTCGACCCCATTGGATCCTTGCCTTGTACTTACCTCGACCCCATTGGATGGGTGTGCGGTAGCCCCAACAGATGCCTTGTACTTACCTCGACCCCATTCGATGGGTGTGCGATAACCCCAAAAGATGCCTTGTCCTTGCCTTGTACTTACCTTGACCCCATTGGATGGGTGTGCGGTAACCCCAACAGATGCCTTGTACTTACCTCGACCCCATTGGATCCTTGCCTTGTACTTACCTCGACCCCATTGGATGGGTGTGCGGTAGCCCCAACAGATGCCTTGTACTTACCTCGACCCCATTGGATGGGTGTTCGGTTACCCCAACAGATGCCTTGTCCTTGCCTTGTACTTACCTCAACCCCATTGGATGGGTGTGCGGTAGCCCCAACAGATTCCTCGTCCTTGCCTTGTACTTACCTCGACCCCATTGGATGCGTGTGCGGTAGCCCCAACAGATGCCTCGTCCTTGCCTTGTACTTACCTCGACCCCATTGGATGGGTGTGCGGTAGCCCCAACAGATGCCTTGTCCTTGCCTTGTACTTACCTCGACCCCATTGGATGGGTGTGCTGTAGCCCCAGCAGATGCCTTGTCCTTGCCTTGTTCTTACCTCGACCCCATTGGATGCATGTGCCGTAGCCCCAACAGATGCCTTGTCCTTGCCTTGTACTTACCTCGACCCCTTTGGATCCTTGCCTTGTACTTACCTCGACCCCATTGGATGGGTGTGCAGTAGCCCCAACAGATGCCTTGTCCTTGCCTCGACCCCATTGGATGGGTGTGCGGTAGCCCCAACAGATGCCTTGTCCTTGCCAAGACCCCATTGGATGGGTGTGCGGTAGCCCCAACAGATGCCTTGTCCTTGCCTTGTACTTACCTCGACCCCATTCGATGGGTGTGCGATAACCCCAACAGATGCCTTGTCCTTGCCTTGTACTTACCTTGACCCCATTGGATTGGTGTGCGGTAACCCCAACAGATGCCTTGTACTTACCTCGACCCCATTAGATGGGTGTGCGGTAGCCCCAACAGATGCCTTGTCCTTGCCTTGCACTTACCTCGACCCCATTGGATGGCTGTGCGGTAGCCCCAACAGATGCCTTGTCCTTGCCTTGTACTTACCTCAACCTCGTTGGAGGTGTGTGCGGTAACCCCAACAGATGCCTGGTCCTTGCCTTGTACTTACCTCAACCTCGTTGGATGGGTGTGCGGTAACCCCAACAGATGCCTTAACCTTGCCTTGTACTTACCTCAACCTCGTTGGAGGTGTGTGCGGTAACCCCAACAGATGCCTGGTCCTTGCCTTGTACTTACCTCGACCCCATTGGATGGGTGTGCGGAAGCCCCAACAGATGCCTTAACCTTGCCTTGTACTTACCTCGAACCCATTTGATGGGTGTGCGGTAGCCCCAACAGATCACTTGTTCTTGCCTTGTACTTACCTTGACCCCATTGGATCCTTGCCTTGTACTTACCTCGACCCCATTGGATGGGTGTGCGGTAGCCCCAACAGATCACTTGTTCTTGCCTTGTACTTACCTCGACCCCATTGGATGGGTGTGCGGTAACCCCAACAGATGCCTTGTCCTTGCCTTGTACTTACCTCGACCCCATTGGATCCTTGCCTTGTACTTACCTCGACCCCATTGGATGGGTGTGCGGTAGCCCCAACAGATGCCTTGTCCTTGCCTTGTACTTACCTCGACCCCATTCGATGGGTGTGCGATAACCCCAACAGATGCCTTGTCCTTGCCTTGTACTTACCTTGACCCCATTGGATGGGTGTGCGGTAACCCCAACAGATGCCTTGTACTTACCTCGACCCCATTGGATCCTTGCCTTGTACTTACCTCGACCCCATTGGATGGGTGTGCGGAAGCCCCAACAGATGCCTTAACCTTGCCTTGTACTTACCTCGAACCCATTTGATGGGTGTGCGGTAGCCCCAACAGATCACTTGTTCTTGCCTTGTACTTACCTCGACCCCATTGGATCCTTGCCTTGTACTTACCTCGACCCCATTGGATGGGTGTGCGGTAGCCCCAACAGATGCCTTGTCCTTGCCTTGTACTTACCTCGACCCCATTCGATGGGTGTGCGATAACCCCAACAGATGCCTTGTCCTTGCCTTGTACTTACCTTGACCCCATTGGATGGGTGTGCGGTAACCCCAACAGATGCCTTGTACTTACCTCGACCCCATTGGATCCTTGCCTTGTACTTACCTCGACCCCATTGGATGGGTGTGCGGTAGCCCCAACAGATGCCTTGTACTTACCTCGACCCCATTGGATGGGTGTTCGGTTACCCCAACAGATGCCTTGTCCTTGCCTTGTACTTACCTCAACCCCATTGGATGGGTGTGCGGTAGCCCCAACAGATGCCTCGTCCTTGCCTTGTACTTACCTCGACCCCATTGGATGCGTGTGCGGTAGCCCCAACAGATGCCTCGTCCTTGCCTTGTTCTTACCTCGACCCCATTGGATGCATGTGCCGTAGCCCCAACAGATGCCTTGTCCTTGCCTTGTACTTACCTCGACCCCTTTGGATCCTTGCCTTGTACTTACCTCGACCCCATTGGATGGGTGTGCGGTAGCCCCAACAGATGCCTTGTACTTACCTCGACCCCATTGGATGGGTGTTCGGTTGCCCCAACAGATGCCTTGTCCTTGCCTTGTACTTACCTCAACCCCATTGGATGGGTGTGCGGTAGCCCCAACAGATGCCTTGTCCTTGCCTTGTACTTACCTCAACCTCGTTGGAGGTGTGTGCGGTAACCCCAACAGATGCCTGGTCCTTGCCTTGTACTTACCTCAACCTCGTTGGATGGGTGTGCGGTAACCCCAACAGATGCCTGGTCCTTGCCTTGTACTTACCTCAAACTCGTTGGAGGTGTGTGCGGTAACCCCAACAGATGCCTGGTCCTTGCCTTGTACTTACCTCGACCCCATTGGATGGGTGTGCGGTAGCCCCAACAGATGCCTTGTCCTTGCCTTGTACTTACCTCGACCCCTTTGGATCCTTGCCTTGTACTTACCTCGACCCCATTGGATGGGTGTGCGGTAGCCCCAACAGATGCCTTGTCCTTGCCTCGACCCCATTGGATGGGTGTGCGGTAGCCCCAACAGATGCCTTGTCCTTGCCTCGACCCCATTGGATGGGTGTGCGGTAGCCCCAACAGATGCCTTGTCCTTGCCTTGTACTTACCTCGACCCCATTCGATGGGTGTGCGATAACCCCAACAGATGCCTTGTCCTTGCCTTGTACTTACCTTGACCCCATTGGATGGGTGTGCGGTAACCCCAACAGATGCCTTGTACTTACCTCGACCCCATTAGATGGGTGTGCGGTAGCCCCAACAGATGCCTTGTCCTTGCACTTACCTCGACCCCATTGGATGGCTGTGCGGTAGCCCCAACAGATGCCTTGTCCTTGCCTTGTACTTACCTCAACCTCGTTGGAGGTGTGTGCGGTAACCCCAACAGATGCCTGGTCCTTGCCTTGTACTTACCTCAACCTCGTTGGATGGGTGTGCGGTAACCCCAACAGATGCCTGGTCCTTGCCTTGTACTTACCTCAAACTCGTTGGAGGTGTGTGCGGTAACCCCAACAGATGCCTGGTCCTTGCCTTGTACTTACCTCGACCCCATTGGATGGGTGTGCGGAAGCCCCAACAGATGCCTTAACCTTGCCTTGTACTTACCTCGAACCCATTTGATGGGTGTGCGGTAGCCCCAACAGATGCCTTGTCCTTGCCTTGTACTTACCTTGACCCCATTGGATCCTTGCCTTGTACTTACCTCGACCCCATTGGATGGGTGTGCGGTAGCCCCAACAGATCACTTGTTCTTGCCTTGTACTTACCTCGACCCCATTGGATGGGTGTGCGGTAACCCCAACAGATGCCTTGTCCTTGCCTTGTACTTACCTCGACCCCATTGGATCCTTGCCTTGTACTTACCTCGACCCCATTGGATGGGTGTGCGGTAGCCCCAACAGATGCCTTGTCCTTGCCTTGTACTTACCTCGACCCCATTGGATGGGTGTGCGGTAGCCCCAACAGATGCCTTGTCCTTGCCTTGTACTTACCTCGACCCCATCGGATCCTTGCCTTGTACTTACCTCGACCCAATTGGATGGGTGTGCGGTAGCCCCAACAGATGCCTTGTCCTTGCCTTGTACTTACCTCGACCCCATTGGATGGGTGTGCGGTAGCTCCAACAGATGCCTCGTCCTTGCCTTGGACTTACCTCGACACCCCATTGGATAATGTGCGGTAGCCCCAACAGATGCCTTGTCCTTGCCTTGTACTTACCTCGACCCCATTGGATGGGTGTGCGGTAGCCCCAACGGATGCCTTGTCCTTGCCTTGTACTTACCTCAACCCCATTGGATGGGTGTGCGGTAGCCCCAGCAGATGCCTTGTCCTTGCCTTCTACTTACCTCGACCCCATTGGATGGGTGTGCGGTAGCCCCAACAGATGCCTTGTACTTACCTTGACCCCATTGGATGGGTGTGCGGTAGAAAGTCAAAAGCCGTCCTGGGCATGACGTTAAACTACATCCGGATGAGACTCCTCCTGAAGAAGGACTAATAACCTCCGAAACGTCACGAACACTGGTCTCATCAGGTATAGTGCACACTTGTATATATTGTAAATAGAAATTATTACTTATGCTACAAAGGCCAACACAGACAAACAACGCATACATGACAAAACACCAAGTAAGGAAAGAATGGAAGTCAAGTTGGACTAGAAAGCACACCAAGTAAGGAAGGAAAATTAGCTAGCCTGAAAGAAGGAATGAATGATGGACGTTAGGAGGGGGAGACTCAGTGGGTTGGTGGGGTGTCGTAGGACTGTGCACTTACGCCTTCGTCTGGGCGTCTCAGTCCCCTAACCTCAACCAATTTCAATTGTCTCAAGTATGGTGTTCAATTTACCCCAGCACAAAGTCCTAACCTCAACCAATTTAATTCCTATATATTCTGGGAACGTGACCCCAACCCCAACCCCAACCCCAACCCAGGGGTGGGCAAACTTTTTGACTTGCGGGCCACAATGGGTTTGAAATTTTGACAGATGGACCGGACCAGGAGCATTTGGACCTCATAGCACAGTAAAAACATACAGATAAATGTACAACCCAATTTACTTATAGTGTGCACTTAGGACTGCGTTTTTCAAATGTGCAAAATCCACTTATTTAAAACAGCTTTTCCAATAGCTTCATTTTTATTGTTTTAGCTCAACTTTTGCTGTGTTTTTATGCTTTGCAAAGTGACCTTGGGTGTTCTGAAAGGTGCTGTTTTTAAATGAAATGTATTATTATTATTATGATTATTATAAAATAGCCCTAATCCAGGTAGTACGTTTGCCTCAATGAATATACAAGATGCGGCATTTACACACTATTTGGCAAAGTGGGAGGAGAAATGTAAATAGATTGTAATAGCACATACACTGTGATCTGTCAAACCTGGTGACTGCATCTATTATAAAAGATTTCAATTCAAGGCGTAAAGTTAAAGATTTTTTTTCCATTGGCCCACCGATTTTTAACCCGGGCCCACAGTACGTGTGACACATGCGGCTGCATGATAGAGGACAAAGCGCGTACATCCAATCCATCTCTGACCACTTTTCCATCTCTGTGGGGGACGCATAGCTCACAGTGTTTGTGAGAGCAGCTCAAAAAGAAGCCAAAAGCCAACGAGGAAACGCTCATAGAAGTGCTCGACGCACGCCCCGGGGATGTATTCACCAATATCAACAGTCTCCTGCATGCGCGCTCCTCACCTCACCCATCACAACATGTAGAAAGACTATAGCTTCAGCTGTCAAAAGGATCAAAACACGCAACAGTGCCACAATGTTGACTGAACTCTTTGTCCCTGCTTTCTTTCAAAAAAGAATTGACCGATTATCTTACTATCAGGACATTATTGCTGTGTTCAACACAAAACCCTGCCGTCTCCTGCTGTAAATGTCCAAATCCAGGAAGAATTGTATTTTATGAATCAGTTATCTTGAGTTAAGCTTACTGCCATTCTCCCGTTTATTTTAATAAATTGCAAACGTTGTTATGAATGTGCCCTGCGTATCTTTCTGTCCCCTTTCTGTGCGTAAAAGAGCAGTTTCTGTGCATAAACGAGCTTATCAGTGAGACCCCGACCCAGTGATCATATTTTCCGGGTGTGTAGAAGTTACACAGCAGTGACTCTGGTGTAAAACATAATCTGCACAGGAGTCTGAGGGAACCCTAACCCAGAATGACGAGCGCCGACCAGTGCCTTGCCCTTGCTATCTTGACAACCGTCCAGTCATATGATGAGGCAGGAGATACCCGGGAGTTAACGCCTTTCCAAAACCCTAACCCTCACCCTCTAACCGGGAGCTAACCCTTTTTCAAAAACCTAACCCTAACGCTCTAACCAAAAAAACAATACCTCAAATTGGAAAGTACGTAATACTTACCTCAAACTGCAGAGTACTTTAATACTTACCTGCGGGAAGGAAGGTCGTGTCGGAAGAATGTGCAACAATTAGAAAGAGCAGAAAAGGAATGCAAATTAGATGACAGACAGCTCAAACAAACATATATAAACACCAAACAAGGAAAGCAAATAACACCAATTAGTGACAAAACAGTCCTGGGTACGACGTTAAACGGCATCCCCCCAAAACAGCCTTAGATGGCCAAAATGGACGCAACTTGAGGGGTACTTGGATGGGACTCCACCTGAGGAAGGACAAATAGCCTCCGAAACGTCGCGACGAGTCCAATCACATCAGTGCACTTTAAAATTATTGTATATGATACAAAGGGTTAGGGTTTAGATCAGAGTAGGGTTTGTACCAGACATGACATTGGTTGAGGTTAGGATTTTGGACCACGGTAGAATGTATATTGAACCGGAAACAGGTTGAGGTATAGGGCAGTAAACCCAGAGTACCTAGAGATAAAAATTGGTTGAGGTTAGAATACATTGGGTTTTTGGGCTGGACTTTGACATCCCGTGAACAGGGACTTAATCCAAAATGAAGTGAAAATTATCGCAATGAGTTCAACAGGGTATTAGATCCTATTTTAGTTAACAGATTTAACATATACCTGCTGTGATTTAGGGTACGAGCACATCATCAGTAGTGGACCTTGAGGGTCATTGGGTGTGTCAACCCTTAGGGATTCCTTTATTTTATGTCCAATTTAAATCGTTGTTGCATCGCCAGTTGCGAGTAATTTTCATCACAAGCAGCTATCTTTAATAATGTTTGAATTTAAATATTCAGCGCCAGTTTTGCAATTTTTAGAGAATTAATTCCTCCTACCTACAGACACTTACTTGAAACTGCTGTAGAATGGCTCCCTCCAGTGGCGCAATCGGGAAATTGTTACAGCAGGACCACGTCCTTTGAGAAAACAGTTAGTTCCCCGTACACCGCACGACTACTAGTTGATTTGACCACCACGAGGTGGAGATGCTTTTGCTGTGTCAGATCCTCCCAAGGTCATTTATGTGAACACACTTTAAACTGGTAGTGGTAAAAATAGGCTCGTTTTCATGTCAAAATAAAACTATGCAGATTTGTTATCCTGGCTATTCTGTATTTAAATATGTCAGTTTCACTCTTGTACAGGCTACTGTACTGGAATTATAAGTGAAAAAGCATTGCCGCAATGCATTATGGGTAACACTATTATTGTCCTTCAATTGGAAGGTTAGGGTTACGTGAAAAGCGAATGACAAAATGGCCGCCGTTCAAATTACATCTCTTTCTCGCTCCTTAGGAGGGCATTTAAATACTCAATACAAACATCATGATTGAATTTCTAGCACAAATACACCACCTGTCCAATTTCAACACTAACCCTGTCCACGCGCACCAGAAAAGTCTTTCTTCAAAAGGACTACAACGAACTACAACTCCCTTTCTTATTCAAGGTAGTTCACAGTGCAGACGCATCACATACATATCCGATTCATATCCACATACGAGAGGCCAAGGTCAGGTGCGAAAAAAACAAATTCACACTGCATGAAAAAAAAAATCTGAATTGAGCTGCAGAGTGAACGCAGCCTAATTAACTGTGTTCACAATACTTCGCAGGCGCGGAAGAAGCAAACGGATGTTGTCGAGACCGATTCAAAACTTCTAACGGTTGCTTTTTGCTTTGACGACATGACTAATGAAGCAACACAAGTGCAAATAAATGTTTATTTGCTTGCCATTAAAAAGCAAATGAAAATAAATTCATGAGTAGCCCTAGACATAAAGGTCAAAGTTAAATTCAGCACTTTCTCTTAAAAAAACAACAACTATATATGCAAATCAACAGTATCACCATCTAGTGGTAAAACAAGCCCACAGCACAAATGTCTCCATTAAATGAGTCGACATTTTTGCTTGTGCGCATCATAGTAGACAAAAAATGACGTCTCATCAAAAGGGCGTTCATCTTCAACTTGTCATCAGTGCGTCATACAAACACAAAAACAATTAACAAAGAGCGTGACTTGGGGGGGGGGGGGTGCCACCATAGTGGAGAGCTGCAAACATGGCCTTGGAACATTTCCACTTACTTTATATCACAAATCCAAAGTTGGGAAACGATGCCAAATTGGAAACTACGGACAAATGTCATATTCAAACAGGAATAAAAAAATTGTTTGCCAAAAGTAGAACATGAAACGCATGTCACTCTCCTTCAACACATTGGACTGAATTACAAGAACTGCATTACTTGAGCGTCACAAAATTGAAGGTTCACTCGCAAATTAAAAAAAAAAAAAAAAACCTCAGAGCCTACCTTGAACCATGGACATTTTCTGGCCTATTCCAAACAATGTGCATGGAAAAATGTTCCATTGACAAAGCTGCACTTTCAGCTCTTCACTACAGTGACATCAGCAGTTCATCTCCTCCATCATCATCATCATCATCATCATCAGTGCCAACACAACCTGCGTGTGTGTGTGTGTGTGTGTGTGTGTGTGT
Source organism: Vanacampus margaritifer (assembly GCF_051991255.1). Taxonomy (NCBI): domain Eukaryota; kingdom Metazoa; phylum Chordata; class Actinopteri; order Syngnathiformes; family Syngnathidae; genus Vanacampus; species Vanacampus margaritifer. Next base: position 18,653,637 of record NC_135451.1, on the reverse strand, counting down.
GTGTGTAGGGAGGGAATAAAAGGAGTCTGGCATGATGGCACTCGTGGTTACTGTCCCAGGCCCTAACCCTGGCCGCCGCCATCTGGGCACGCCGGACACTCGTTACCGCTCACTCATCAGAGCCCGCCGAGCGCTTGTGGTTGCGTTTGCGTGGCGACCTTCTGGGCGACGCTTTGTCTGAGGGAAAACAAACAACATCAAATGGTGCAAATAGCTGACGGATGATAAAACAAGCGTTTTCATATGTTCAAGACTGGTCAGCATCAGTCAGTGTGTTCATTCGAATGGGTCCAATTCACTATTTGGCATGTCCCAAAAATGTGTTGCATTCATATGGTGATGTGTCCACAAGACGTATGTCAACATCAGGTCAGATTGTTGTGGAGCAAACAAAATCTCACCTCTGCGACTCTGCACTGAAGCCAAACGGGAAGAAAGAAAGCAGACAACAAAATGAGCGAGTCATCCTCATGCACAGAAAAGGTCAGCGTTCAATCGGGGGAGAGGGGAAAAGGTCACACGTCCTGACAATAACATACGCTGAATAATACAAAAGCTTTTCCTTTGGTTGGCAACAATTCTGCTCAAGGAAAAAATAACTAAGTGAAGGATACACTCGAGTGGTTAAGAGTAGACCACAACAGAGGGAAAATAAGACCAAAAAAATGGCCTACAAGAAAGTCGAGGCGACGTGATAGAAGGTTTTGCGTGAAGGTTGGCTGCTGCAGCAACTCACTCATCTGGTTGAGAGTTTCTTGCGGGATCCAGCTGAGATCCACGTTGTTGTGACTGGACGTTCCCATTTCCACTTTTGGAGCGGGACGCCGCCTCTGCTCACCGGCGCGCACACACACACAAGACACGTTCACCCACGTGCTCGCACAACACACGCGCGTCAACTTTTGCCGAGGTCGGCCGGCCGCTACCTTTCTGGACTCCAGCAGCTGGTGAAGGCCGACGATGACGAGCAAGCCCAGGCCCGACAGGAAGATGTACATGAAGATGCTGGAGGACGCAGCAGGAGGCGACAAACGTCAAAAATCCCTTCGGACCGGACGGCGGCCAAAAGTACGAATGAAGACGCTCACTCACGTCTCTCCGTCCAGTCCGTCCTCCATCTCGGTGATGGTGACCGTCTGGTTGAAGACGGCGTCCTGGAAGACGTTCCCCTGCAGCAGGAAGTCAGTCATTCAAACGACACACGTGTTGCTATGGCGAAGACCCCCTACTTACGTCAGCGTCCTTGTAGTTGAGGTTGATGACCAGGCCGAAGGGCCGCCCCCCCATGGGCTCCGCAGGGATGAAGGAGTACTCAAAGGTGGCCTGGCGACCGGGCGGCACCGCTGTGCCCAGCTGCAGCGCCGTGAAGTTCTGGATGTGGAACTGATAGTCCTGATGCCAGCCACAAAAAAAAAAAGACGCAGCACATTAGGACCGTCCAAGACGGGGACCGGCAGACCGCCAGCCGGTCCTTACCTGCGGGTATCGGAAGGAAGCGTCCAGGGAGTCCACCACAAAGTCCTCAGAACCTTTGTTGGTGAAGCCCAGCAGGAACTTGACAATGTCGTTGGCCGGGAAGTCTGAAACAACATCGGACTCATTTCTTCAATTGCTACGCTTTTTGAAGTCAGCCTGTGTATGCATGTTAGACCAACTTGACCGGCACGCGTGTCAGCACTCAAACAGGAAAGCCCGAATTGGTGCGTGTATCGCTTTAACTCTTTGACTGCCAGACGTTTTCAGAAAAGGGATGCCGTGGGTGCCAGCCGATTTAAGCATTTTGACTGACCTTTCAAGGTCCACAGAAAATTATGTGTTTGGACTATGAAAACACACATACTACCAAAGGAAAGATTGGACTCTCATCTTTCATCAGAAAAAAAAAGTTTGTTTCTACCTTATTCCGTTTTTGAGTAATCAACAAAAGAAAATGGTTAGTTTCACCTCTGTTTTGAAACAAACGTCTTAACGTCTTTGGCACTCCTCCATAGGATTTTACTAAACGTTATTTAACGTTTTGGGCAGTCAAAGAGTTAAAAAGGAACCTCCACTGTAATGAAAAGTTTGCTTGTTATTTTCTATTTGGTTGTTACGAACACAACTATGAGATTTATTTTTCAAAAATCATTTCCAGTTGACTACGTTAAGAAGAAACTTTATTTGGTTGTCGCAACATATTCAGTGCGTAGTGACGCAGAATGGCTGCTGGCTCTCGGCCGAGCAATGTGAAACGCCTGTCAAGAAAGCAAGGTAAGGCCAGATTTGCGGTTGCTAAAGAAACAACATGCGATTGGGAGAGTCGCCCTCCCCCACGCCGTGCTCTCGTCATTCACATTCAATAGTTTTGATCGTCACTTTAGGAACGTTACAGAGGCTTACTTTGCTTTCTTTCTATGCTCGGCAGAGAGCCAACCGCCATTCTGCGTCGCTACGCACCGAATATGTTGCGACGTAAATAACAATGGCGGCGTACAACCAAATAAAGTTTCTACAAAACAAAACTGGAAATGACTTTTGATAAATTACTCTCATAGTTAGTAACAACCAAATAAATAATAGAGAAAATTAGTCATTACAGTCAGGGTTCCTTTGCAGAAAAAAATCACGCGAGTGATACAGGACGTGTGTTGTCATCAAATTGTGTTTAGAAGGAAACAAAGTCAATCGACATCCTGTGCCGTTGTTGGATGGACATTCATGCCAACCGCGCTGACGTCATCTCCATCGTTTGTCAGATGATCCATCATCTTTGCCACAATATCAAAGATCTTTCATATGATTGCAAGTCTTTCAGTCTGTGTGGCGTGACAGCCAACAACCAATCGATGAGCTACGTTGAAAACAAACACGAGAGTGGTAGGAATGAATGAACGTGAAACACAAGCAAAACGCTAAAACGGAGCGTCCAGAAAGAGGAGCAGTTTCACAATCGGTTCCCAGATGTCCATTTTAAGCGCCCGTCAATGGCATGTGGTGTGACACGTTAGCATTAAACTAGCAGTTGACGTGAACGGAGCGCCAACCTTCTCCTTTGACGAACAGGATGGTGGTGTCGGCATTCGGTGAGGCCTTCATCTCCCCGACCAACATCTCCTCCTCCTCCTCCTCCTCCTTTTCTTCCATCTACAAACAAACGTCGGCGTTAACCTTTACTTACATGTTTTTTTTCTTCTTCATTGCACCTCGTTTGGGTTTGTTCATCTCACTAATTCTGTGTGCTCGTCGTCTTCTACTTCAGCTTCGTCGTCTTCATCATCTGCTGTCACGTCATCGCCAGTCACGTCGTCTACAACGTCTTCCTCCATCTCCAAGGCATCCTCGTCCTCTCGCTGAACCTGGGCTCCAACCAGTGGTCCTGCGCACAAAAAAATCAAACGCACACTTTGATTCACGCTGTTAGGTCACGGCACCATTTGTTTAAATTCAAAGCCAAAAGGTTACTTTCCACATTTCTTTAGACCCATCATCAGATTCAGAGGCCATTTTTTTTTAAACACTTTTTTTTTTGCTAGTTTCCATTATCAGATTGTTTTTTTATGTTGTGATTTCGTATTTCATATATGTATGAGTATACTTTGTAGGCACTCGCTGTGAATGCTTGGACAGAAATCAAATGTACTTGTTTCTGCTCAGCGTGTGTTTCTGTCAGTTACTGACAACTGGCCAATTCTTCAATAAACCTGTGAAACAAAACTCCAATTGTCATGGTGCCCGCTTGAACCACTCTTCCACAAGCTGGGCAGAATTTGGTACTTGAATTATGTTAACTCATGCGTTTGTCGATGCTTATAGGCATTGTTTTTCCTTGCGTGAAGTAAATCAAGTTGCCTTGTGTATAAAATGTACTGAATAGAAATTTGCCTTGCTGTGCCTTGTTCTTGCGCAATTTACAGCAAATGAACGCTAGGTGGAGAGTTGCCGGTGACAGCAAAATATTCACTTGGAATTTTGTGCAGTCGTAATATTGATTTTTCATTTACGTTCTTTAGTTTATTAGAGAAAATGTTTGTGTTGTTTTGAAAGACATTTCACAGTCATGCAAGGACAGTGTAGTTACATATAACTAAAATGTCTCTTTTTTTGGATTACCATTTAAGTGATGACAAATCGAATGTATTAAAAAGCTATTCCAGCCCATTAGCTTGTTGCTAGCACTGCAGTAAGGACACGTCAGTCTAAGAAAGCGCACTAACTTTCTAAGTGCACATTTTGCCGACATGATTTCCATCTGAAGCACAAAGAACCAAGCCTGCGCGTTAAGTCGCGACATCAACATTGTGCCATAAGGATCCTTTGTAATGTCTTTCATGTGGCACGCGTCAAATGGAGAATCACCGCATCGTTTGAGTGGAAGCGGCTAAGCTAGGCTAAAATAAGCTAAGCTAACGCTCGTCGAGGTAAACGCCGCACGTTGCTCCTCGTCGCGAGGTAAAAAGGTGAGAGGACATACAAACCCCTGGAAACGACGTTCGCCGGGAAAGCCAGCAACACCAGCAGAAGAAATTTGGGAAGGAACGACTTCATTTGTAACATCAAATCAGCGCCCTCCTTCATTTATACACTACAGCAGTCACGCTTTTCTTCTTCTACGCGGCTCTGCTTCTTCTTTGGTACGGGGCGCCCGAATTAGCATGAAATTGCATTGCCGCCACCTAGTGGAGGTGCACTGCTTTCACATGAACCGTCCTGTCAGCCGAGAGCCGACCCACTTGTGGCTGCGTCTCCACCCTAGCTCTTGCGAACAGTAGGGTTAACTGGAGGCCTACTCGTGGTTGTATTTTTTTTTAGGTCTGTCATTAAAGGCCAATATGTTGTGATGTGATCATGTGTGCAGCTTAATATTATCATGCAACAACCAAACTTACCCACGACCCAAATGAGGTGCTACAGAAAATGGACGATCAATTTCCGTTTAAAAAGGTAACTCAAAAGGAAGTCAGACTCTTGCTCCACCCCTCACTAAGATTTGAAATGGGCGCTCAAAGGGGGTGTTGCCTGGAGGAGCGCTGAGTTGCCAATGGGGAGAGGGTTGGGCGTGGTCTGCCTGTGATTGACAGCAGCAACTCGCTAACAAGGCGTTTGAGGAGGTGTGTGTACCGATTCGGTGGGTGGCGGGGGCGACTAAGTCACGATCCACAAGTGACAAAGTCTGCAACTTCTCGTGTGATGAGAAGACAAACAGCCACATTGTCTTGATCTCAGTGTTTAACCTGAAGATGGCGCCAAACACACGCTTTTTGCCCCCAATTCAAGCTTTCAACAAACGTGCACTAAAATATCCAAATAATGACCGAGACATGTAGACAGCATTTGTATACACTAGTTTATAGAGTTAAGCAGCAAAAAAGAGTTGATTTAGTGTTGAGTTACCCTTTAACAAACAAGTGTGCAGCCATTTCAATTGATATTCACAGACTGAAGACATATTTGTGCTGACAAATGTGGTTTTATTTGTCGTGTGTGTGTGCGTGTGCGTGCGCGCGTGCGTGCGGAAGCACAGCAATATATAAAGTAGTGAGCTCAAGTGAAATAGCATGCAAGTTGAATCCAAATCAAGTGTGCCTGGAAACAAAGCTCAATTTAAATGGCCCAAAACAAAAACACCCAAAAAATCAAACCCGCACATTTATCAAGAGACAATTCCGAGTCTAGTTGCAACTTTCCACGTAGTTGGCGGGCAACATTCCCGACTTCCCGGTGCGCTGCACGGTGCCGTACATCCAACCCTCGTCGATGGGCTGAGCGTTGACAATGACGTCACCGTCTCTGAAGGAGACTTCGTCGTGGTCCTGCGCCGCGTAGTCGTACAGCGCCCGGTAAACACGCTGCACACACACACACACACATCAATTCACTCGATCGCGTTTCATTAACACGCGTTTGTGGCTGGCGTGTTACAAATGGTGTTCACCGGTCAATTGCCTTTTGGTGTCACAAGGTGGCAGCAAAGCACTACTTTGATCCCAATGAAGCGTCTCCTTTCACTTCTTGACAAGAAATGTTCAAGTGAAAGGAGGAGCTTCATTTCCATCGGCCGCAGGTGAGTCGACTGCATTTGAATGCCATGTGGGCCGAAACCTGTGATCAAGCATCAGGTGCACGCGTCGCATGTTGTGTCGTGAGGCGGGGGCTGGGGGGGCTGTGGACTCACCATTGCGGAAGAGTGTGGCGGCGAGGTGACCGATCTGACCGACGACATGCTGGTTTGATGCATGTAGCCGTGATACGGAGGCTGCGGCTGCATGTGCACGCCCTGCTGGTACGCTCCGGGAAGCACCGGGGCTGGGTGACGAGCACACACACACACACACACACACACACACACACGCACACACACACACACACACACACACACACACACACACACACACACACACACACACACACACACACACACACACACACACACACACAGGATGGATGAGGTCAGGTTGGGGACTTGGACCTGCCACTTCAAACAAACCTTTTAAACTGAGCTGATTGGGTCATTCAAACGTATTTATTCATTTTCTTCATTCACTGATCAATTTGTCAACATTTCTTCAAATGTTCCCAACCGAGTCTTTTCAATATCAACGTCTGCTGCAGTTTTAGCAGCTCAGTGCGAACGGGGCCAAAGTGTCAACTTAGTGAGTTTGCAATTCCTCCGTTGATGTTTTCATTCTAAAAATACAAATTGCTTGTTGTATGAATTCACACGCGTGTGCTTCTCTCCAACTCATCCTGTGACGGCGTGATAAGAGCGCGCACGCACGCACACTCACACACTGGACATGTACCCGGTGTGTGGCAGCTGCCGTGCTCCCAGAGGTCAGAGGTCAGCGAGCCGTGAGACTGCCGCGACTGAGGCCTGCTCTGCCTGTGCTCGGCCCGCTCTGACGACAGCCGGCGTGCAAACAAACACATCAAGTAGGCAAAGGTCAAGAAGGGTGGATACAAAATGGCTGCCGTCAGCTGATGTCACAAACGAATTGCAGATGACGGCGGTCGTCAGATGGTTTGCTTTATAGTTCTGAGGGTTGCGGGTTGGTATCTTGGTCTGGTTAGCACGTTATTATCACCATGCTGGATTGGGTTTCAACTCACACGTTCCCAAAACATGTTAGCTTTATGTTCAACAACTCTCAGCTCGGAGAGGCCACGGGTGGCTCAACCGTCAGTCACCGCGTGAAAAGGTGGCCGATGGCTTTGGTGTTAAAGGACGAAGTCATCGTCTTGGCAAGACCGAAAGACAAATGTGAGCTTTTCTTTTTTGTTGTGTGGAGGTTAGTGGGGGGGGGGCGTAGGCGTTCAGATTTGCTTTCTACCAGACATTCTGCGCAGGCTCTTGGACTGGACGTCATCCTCCAGCGGGTCCAAGTCAAAAATGGAGCCAGGATCTGTTCTCCACATCTTCAGGTCTTAACAAATAATGCCAACAAGACTGAGACCATGACAGTCGCCACAACTTCACATTCCATCAACAGAAGCAGCATGGGAACTCCAATCATTATAACAATATCATTATAATATAACAATAAGCACATTCTGACCTACGATGATGCCGCCGGGTCGTCTGTCCACGTCCATCATGTGGTTGGGACCCGCGTCCATCATCATGTGATTGGCCCGTTGGTAGTGATCCATGCCGGACTCATCCAGGCCCGGCGGCGGCGTACAACCGCGACCACGAGTGCGCTCAAAGTCCTCGTGGTACTTGGCCTGCATGACGCAACAAAAAACAAATACGCATTAACTTCACACACAATTACACGTTAAGTGCTCATTATTTGTACACAGGTACAAATAATTAAAACATATTAACATGAGTAAAAACAAAACAAAAAAACAAATTATCAGGAATAAAAAACAAAACCTGTTTAAAAAAACAGAAATAAAAAATAGAACAAATCAAAAATAATTTACTTTTTTTGGACACAAAAAAATGAGAAACAAAAACATAGTAAATTTCAAATAATCCGAATATGCTAATATCAAGACAAGTGAGACAAAAATAATTAAAATTTAAAAAAAAAAAATAGAATAAAACACATTGAGAAAAAAAGACATCAAATTAGTCATTAGCATTAGTAATTTAAAATATTTAAAATGTTAAAGCTTGATACACACACCCAAAATATAAACAAACAAAATAGTTCAGATTTGTTCATGTAAAGACACATGCACGCACGCACGCACGCACGCACACACACACACACAAACGGTGCATTTTGTCAGTGAGCAAAAAAAAAAAGAGACTTACATTTGTTTGCAAGTCTTTATTAATCACACACGCACGCACACACACACACACACACACACGCATCTCCATGTGGTCCGTTGGCGTCAATTAGTACGAGCGTCACGCTAGCCAACCCGTTAGCCGACGGCTACCATGGAAAGCGAGTCCTGAGACCTCCTGACCCGTCTGTACTCGGGGGTGTCCAATTCCGTGCAGCTGCGCCCCCGCAACTCCTGCAGCCCACGCTGATACTTCACCTGTACACACACACACGGGGTCACCAACATCAACGTGCGTGAGTGTGTGCGCGTGTGCTCACGGAGCTGATGTTGTCCTGGTTGCGTCTGACTCGTTCCATCTCAGGCGTGTCGGTGACGGCGGTCCCGCAACCAACCTGGTCTCTGTACTGCACCTGAACAACGCAACATAATGTCCGCCTTTCGAAAAACCTTTGTAAAATGTGCGTATGTGCGTGCGTGTACATCACTGATCTTCCTGGCGTTGTCTCTAGCGAGGAGCATCTCTGGCGTCTCGCTGACAGACGACGTCAGACCTCTCATCAGCTTGGCGTCCCAGCAGTACTGCATCTAGGGGGCGGCAGAGAGTCAACATTCCATATCCATTCTGGCTAGCGCAAAAAAACCATCGACAGGCTGCAAGAGGAAGACGGCGCATTGTGTGGACAAGACACAAGAGCACAAATGTTGACTTGAGGTCAAGGGTCATCCTGACACGAGTGCGAGCTGACCGAGCTGAGGTGTCGCTGATTGGCTTTCACTCGCTCCATCTCGGGAGTGAGCGGCAGCGCGCTGTAGCGACCTCGCAGGCGCTCCGCCTCTTCTTTGTACTTCCTCTGCAGGCAGACAGACAGACAGACGGACAGCTAGTGGGACGCACGGACTGATAGACAGACAGACGAAGTAATAGCCGCAAACAGCCTTCACCTGACTGTAGACGTCTTTGATGTGAGACGCGTGCACAAGTTGCGGGGTGTCGCTGATGGTCCCGTAGGAGTTGTCCCTCAGATGCTCCGTCTGTTTGTACGACCTCTGTGGCAGACGCACGCACGGCGTGATGCGGATCCAGCGAGGGCAGGCGTACGCCAGCCAGTGACATCCGCTTACCTCACTGTGGATCCGGGTGGCATTCTTGGCCCGTCGGACCTCCAGGACGTCAGCGCTAAGTGGCATCCCTTTGCCCAGCACCTCCGTGTCCGCATCCCTGCGGTACTCCTTCGGGTTCAGGATCCGATTGGCTTGTTTGACCCTCAGGAGCTCAGGGGTGTCCTCCAGGCCCAGCCCCCATAAGCCCCGCCCCTTCACTTCCTGCTCCAAGTCCTTCCTGTACTCCTTCTACATGCAGACGGCAAACGTTCGCTTTTAGTTCCTTGCTTTTTCAGAAAATGTGTGTTTGTGTGTGTGTGCAACCTCGTTGAGGAGCTTGGTGGCTTGACGAGCCGTCAGATATTCTGGCGTCTGCTCTACCTCCACCAAGGCTTTGCCTTTCACGTGCTCCTCATAGTCACGCTTGTACTCTTTCTGAAAAGACAGCACGCCATCACTTCCTATACTAAATCCATTTTAAGGACTTCACTTCTTGTATTTCCATTTTCACTTCCTGCATTTCCTTTTAAGGAATGACTTCACTTCCTGTCTTTACATTTTCATTTCCTGTATTTCCTTTTAAGGAAGGACTTCACTGTGTCTACTCCCTTTTAAGGGCTTCATTTCCTGGGAAGGACGCATACTTAACTTCCTGTGCAGTTTTTGGAAGGACACTTGCGTCACTTCCTGTACTGCTCTCTTCACTTTACGTAGCAGCCCTGCTATTGACTTCCTGACTTTCTCTCGTCACTTCCTGTGGTCCTTATAAGATCACGTTGTTATTTTGTTACCTGGCTTAGCATCTTTTGTGCCTCCTTCTGCACTTTGTACGTTTGTGTGTCTGCAAATTCCACACGTGTGTGACCTTTGCTCTTTTCGTACTCCTGGCGGTACTTCACCTGCAAGCACGGATACACGTCAGGGCTGTGTGTGTGTGTGTGTGTGTGTGGCATGTGTGTGTCTGTGCTAGACCTGACTGTGCAGTACTGCGTTCTCCTTGTGGTGGCACTGTTCAGCCGTGTCCATAGCCAGGTGGAACTCAGCCTTGCTCTGCTCATGCTTCTTCTTGTACTCCACCTGATGCCACACACACACACACACACACACACACACGCAGCGTGAGCGTGTAGTGGTGGCGAAGTGTATTTAGTGTTCCGTGTGCACGTACGTTACTCTGCAGTTTGCTAGCGTGCAGCACGTGTTGGAGCTGCAGGAGGTTGGGCAGGTCTAAAGAAGCTTCCGCTTTGGGATTCTTATATTTGACCTGCTCAACAAAAAACAACCTTGATGATATTTTCCAAGGTGTTGATTTCAATGCGTTTCCTTCTGTTGTGACCACAAGGCGGATGCGACACGACAGTTCGTTATGGAACGTTTGGAGCCGGAGCGCTTCCCTGGTCAGTGTGTGTGTGTGTGTGTGTGTGTGTGTGTGTGTGCGCGTATTGCCCTCTTGTCATCCAACAAGCCTGATCAATCCATGTGTTTGTGTTGCCATGGTTACAGGCCTCACCTGGCTGGCGAGCGCGGTGGCAACTCGCGTATGTTTGAAGGACACACAATCCAGTGGGTTGTAACGAGGTGGTCCGTGCACCTGCTTGTATTTCACCTGCGGGAGGACGACTGCTCAATTTCACAAAATCTTCACCTGCACAATGCACGTGTGTGTGTTTTACCCGGCTGGCCAGTTGTGACACTTCCTTGGCGTGGCTGATGTCCATGCGTGCCAGGACAAACGCGTCACTCACCAGCAGCTGCTTGTCGGCACTCTTATAGGCCACCTGGCGCCATTAAGAACAAGAGGGAAGAAAACCTTGCCATCATTTCCAAACGGTTGCCATGGAGATGAAAGTGGCAGCAAATGGCTTCACACGCACGCACGCAGACTAACATGGCTGGCCAGTTTGGCTGCATTGATGGCGCTGACGATGTCCGCTCTGTCGAGCGGCATGTTGTAGTGGTGAAGCTCATCTTTTCCCTTTCTGTAGCTGACCTGAGAGCAGTGCAAGGACGCGGTTAGCACGCGGGGATGCTATTAGCCAAGGCAGCCTACGTGATGTTTGTTGCGTGTTTGTGCTTACGTTGCTGTGCATCTTGCTGATCTGGACGGCGTGCTCCACCTCTGGCGGCGTCTTCATGTTGGCGTAGTCCGAATGGCCTTTCTGCTTATTATACTTCTCCTTATACAACTTCTACATTGGGACACATCAAACGGCGTTTGTGGGTTGGGCTAGTGAGCCATTTAGCATTAGCATGTTAGCGCTCACGTCGCTCTGAGTCTTGCTGAGCTCTTTGGCAAAGACGGTCTCGATGGTTTGAGGCATTTGAGCGTACAAACTGCAGGCGGCTTCCTTCTTGCCCTCCTCTCGGTACAACTTCTGCAACAACACGCGCACGCAGGCACGCACACACGTGGGCAAAGACGCGCCTGGGCTGAGGAAAGCGCGGCTGAGCGGCACGTACCTGGCTGTGGAGCTGACTTTGTTGTTTGGCGTGCTGCGTGTCTTTGGTGTGAGGCAGCAACGAGTACAAACTCTTCACCATCTCCTTCTTACTGGCCCCCTTGTACTTGTTCTGACAAAACGACAACAAGATCAAGACAAGACGATCCTTGCCGCACTGGAACGCACGCTGGCCTCACCTGGCTTAATATGTCCGTCAGGTCCTTCACAAAACGAGTGTCCAGAGTCTCGGGCAGCCAACAGAACAACGACATCGACAGCTCGGCTTTGTCCTTCTGGTACATTCTCTGAAAACACACACACACGCACGCGCATTAAAATACACAAATGAGCATGGACAGGCTGGCCTACGGGTAAGGTGGGACCCCCCCCGACCAGCTGGGGCCACCCGCAACTTCTGGGACACTTTTCTCCGCAGTCCGCCACTGCACACCAATAAAACAACAACAAAAACACACACACAAACAAGCGCATATACCAAATCCCTATTTGAGAAGCAACAAATGCATGCTAATGCTAATGCTAACCATTGGTGGCATTTGATTGAACGTTGATGATGTCATGGCCCACCTGACTTTGAAAGTTGGTCAAGCGCTTGACGAATTTTGTCTGATTGGTGTCGGCCATCTTGTGGAAGGCGCTGATGCTTATCTCCTCCCGACATTGCGCCTTGTATTTATTCTGCACGCAGGCACGTGCGCGCACACGCACACACACACACACACACACACACACACACACACACAAGAACATCAGATTGTGTTTCATGTTTTTCAATGCTTCTCTTGCTTTTTGTGTATGTGTGTTTGCACTGTATGCGTGCGTTTGTGTGTGCGTGTGCGCTTACCTCACTCTGAAGCTCCATGACGGCTTTGGCAAATGTGGTGTGTTGCGTTTGTGGCATGTGAGAGTAGAGCGTGACGGCTCGTGCGGCCAAAGCGTCCGCCTTGTAGCGGACCTGCAGACGTACGTCAAGCGTCACATCATCTCAACTGGCGTCAGGTCACATCACTTGGCTTCAATCTCCAGCCCTTATTGGACATGCGATGCGTGGAAAGCCATGATGAGCCAATTGGCCAATCAGGAAGCGTCTCACCTGACTGTGAAGCCGCGAGGCCTCTTTGGCGCGAAGGGTCTGCATGGTCTCAGGTAGGAGGCGATAAAGGCTGCTGGCCGCCGCTTTCCTGCCGGCCTCCTTGTATTTGCTCTGCAGAGGAGATTAGCATTTAGCATGCTGCTAACACACATCACTTTTCACTGTGCAGTCAACCTGAAATTTGGCAAGCAATTGATGACAAATAAAAAAGATTTACAATTGCCACAAAGTGCTTTCGATCAATTGATTTGGATCAAAACTCTTCAACTCATTTCAACACACTTGACATCAACATGCCACAAGCAAGCGGCAAAGCACTATTTGTTTGTCCTGAATTGAACTGCCATCAACAATGAGACCAGATGGGACCTAAGCACTGCTTTTGTCTAAATGAAACTCATCAACATCGTTCCTCGCCACTAAGATGCCACAAGTCAGCAGGCCGCAAAGCACTACTTTTGCCCTAACCCGTGCCAAATTTTTGGTGCCGGTATTTCAGCCAATCACGGAACGGCCTGCACCGCAAAAAAAGTCAACGGTTGAATTTGCCAATGGCGAGGTGCGAATATCCTCACCTGGCTGTGCAGCTGTCCGAGCGCCTTGGCCATCCGCGTCTCGGCCGTGTCTGGCATGTGACTGTAGACGCAGTCAAGCAAACTCTTGATGCTCTCCTGCTTGTACTTGAACTGCAAGTGCAAGTGCAAGAAAGACACTTTTGGGAAGGAGCCACTTGACGCTTTTGCATTTTGTCATCATCAAGCTGTTCCAAAAGCAAGAAAAAGCAGTCTTTCCCACATGGAAATGCACGCACGCACACACCTTGCTCAGCAGCTGCGACATCCTGGCGGCGAGCTGCGTGTCGGCCGTGCGTGGCAGACGAGCGTACAGGCTGGACGCCGCCACTTGCTTCCCGCTCTGCTTGTACTTGTTCTGCCACAAACAAATCACCATCAGGAAGCAGCCTTTCGAGGTCAGCCTTAAGCGAGTCCACCTTTCTTACATTTTGCTTGACACGAAATGTCAACTGGGGTGACAAATAAACAAGGTCAAATATTGAAAACATATGCGAGACTTCGAAAACAAACACACAAAAAACGCTCTCTTCTATTAGGCAGACTTTTGTAGCGAGCGTGTTTGTCTGGAACAGGGGTGAGCACCTGCAGGTTTTGGATGTTTCCCTCCTCCAACACACCTGATTCATATGATCAGCAAGCTGTGCTGAAGCCTGATAACTATGCTGTTGACTGGAACCAGCTGTGTTGGAGGCGGGAAACCTGAAATAGCTGCAGGACCGAGTTTGGAACGGATCCGTGCGCGATCAATTGACCATCGTCGTCACGAATGATGTGATTGATTGCACACGCGTGTTTGTCGTCAGCGAGCGATTACTTGACTCTGCAGCTGAGAAATTTCTTTCACACGAAGCGTCTCGGCCGTCTCAGGCAGCCGATGATACAGAGCGCCGCTGGCCGCCTCCTTTGCCGCCATCTTGTATTTCACCTGCACACGCACGGCACGCAGAAGACGAGATATTGAGGCTGCAGCGCAGTATGAAACAAAATCCACTAAACGTTTGAGGAGCTGATGGTTAGTGACTTTAACTAACCGCATACTAGCTGAGGGTTAACCAAACGCAAGAGTGAAGAAATCAGTCAGCAAATATCATCAAGTATTTGTACTTTACTTGAGTATTTACTCCATAAAGAACAAGTCAAGCCACAAATATTGTTACAACAAGATATCGTATGCAGCCCCACTGGTCGGAAGACGCTCATCTGATGAATTTCATATATTTATGGCGTATCACAGCATTTAGATCCAACTCAGGGGGCGGCCATTTTGCCTCTCGCTGTGGACCAAAAATGACATCACAGTCAGTTGCTCAGGGAACAACCAAGCACGGCGAACCTGTTTTTTGAAGTTGAGCTGTGCTTGGTGGTTACCAGAGTCACTGATGTCATTTTCCATCCACAGCGAATGGCAAAATGGCCGCCCTGTGAGACGGGTCCAAATGGTTGCATTTTGTTTTTGCGCAAAGGAAGCACTCTTCAGAATGTCGGGTTTCCACTAGTGGACGCACAAATCAGATAGTCTTGTACACAAACTTCTGGTTGGGGTTGGATATAAAAAAAAGAAGCACAAACTTGTTGTGTTTATGGTGAGACAATGACGCGAGTCCACCAGATGACCTTTCTCACCTGACTGTGGGTGTCCGCCATGTCCTTGACGAAGCGAGTGTCCGGAGTTTCAGCGAGGACAGAAAAAAGCGACTTGGACAGATCTGCTTTGTCCTTGCGGTATTTGCTCTGCAAACACAACAAGATGGACACACGCAACAACAAGGGACAGAATGATCACAGTCAGCTTGCAATTGCAATGACATTTTGTTTGTTCGTTTGTTGATGCAGAATTTCCGGGTCCTCACCTGGCTGTGTAAGTCTGACATCTGTTTGGCAAATTGCATCTCCAAGGTCTGGGGAAGGAGCGAGTACAAGTTGGTCCTCATCGCTTTCGTGCCGTCTTCTTTGTACTTGACCTGCAGCGCACACGCACGGTCCACTTTTTAGTGTGCGTGCGTGTGTGTGCGTTTGTGCGTGTGTTGCTCACCTGACTGTACAAAAGTGCGAGCCGTTTAGCTGACTCGCTGTGTTCGCTTTGAGGCATTTGGTGGTAGAAGGTCTTGCCGGCGTCCTGCCTGTAGGCCACCTAAAGACAGCCGGCAGAAAAAGGTGACGTGGAGCGCATCGGCTCAGCGATCCTCGCCGACGAGCGCTGACCTGACTCTGCAGTCGGGACACGTGGCGCGCGTGCCGAGTCTCCGGAGTGTCGGCCAGCTTGGCGTAAAGACAGTCGCGTGCTGGTCTGCGGCTCGCCTCCGTGTACGACTTCTGAAAGGCCCGTGCGCTACGTTGACTTTACGTTTGTGTAACGCTTGCTCTCCTTTCACTTTGTTTGTTGACAAGGATCCGAAAGAAATCCTAAAGCGAGTCACTTTTTTGGATCAACCTTCTTGCAGTCAGGTTTGAAGATGTTTTTTTTGAATGACGATTTCCTCGTGACCGCAGCATTTGAGAGCAATTTTGTTGCCCACAGTCGTATGTTGTGCCACAAGCCACCCCACCCCACCCTCCTTACGTTTTGGGGCCCCCGCTGTTGTCATTGTACACAGCAGAAACAGAAATCCTTTTTGATGTACAGATTTTTTTATATACAGCTATGGTTGTTTTTAAAGTGCTCTATCAATAAAGTTGAGTTGAGAAAGTATTCCCCAAAAGCATTTGATTGGATCAATGCACAAGTTGCGCACGCACGCACGCAGGCAATACCTGACTTTGGATGTGTGAGAGTCTTTTGGCAAAGACGATGTCGTTGGTGCGTGGGAGCCGCGAGTACAAGCTGACGTTGTGCGTCTCTCGATATTTGTTCTGGAGAAACAAGACGCTCGTCAGCCTTCAAAACGGACCTTGTCGATATGATTGGCCAACGAGCAAGTACCTGACTGATGATCAGCGCCACCTGTCGGGCCAAGCGTGTCTGCGGGGTTTCGGGAAGTCGAGAGTAGAGCGACGACGTCATCTGCTTCTTGCCCTCGGCTTTGTACGCCATCTGTAGCGGGACAAGACGGGACGGGTTTGAAGGGGCAAAGGTGACGGCGCGGTCACAAGACAATTCCGCAAACAGTCAGGACTGACCTGGCTCTGCAGGACGTCGGCTTCTTTGGCGTGTTTGGTTTCCAAGGTTTGGGGCAGTTTGGCGTACAAGGATGTTGCCGCCTGCTGCTTGGCCGCTTGCGTGTACTTGGCCTAAAACAAAACACGTCTGATATTTGAAGCCTCCGTGACCTCTGAGGAAGGATTTGACCTTGTGGTGTCAACATGAGGGTTGGCACAAGCCACCTGGTGGTGGAGTCACGTGACTTTGGGGACTTGTTGGTCTAAAAGTTGCAAAGAAAATTTCTTGTGCGTTTTTTCCTCGTGTTTGGATCGGATTTGTTTGACGGTAGCTGGCGTTTTGCGTTCTGCTGATCATTTTTTGGTCTCCACCTCGTGTCAACCAATCAGCTCTGTCCAGCCACGAGTGTCTTGTCCCAGTCAGCCATCTTGTCTCGTCAGTTCCCCATTTGACTTTTGCTGCTTCTCAGTTCACTTTCCTTCCGTTTTCCCGTCTGTTGTGACTGCGGAGTCCGTCCACAAAGTTTCTTGGACACTTTTTTTTTTGGTCTATCTCCATTGTTTTTCAAAGTGCTTGATCACGAGACTCAGCATTCTCTTAAGTGCTGTTAGCTGACTGCTGTTTTTCATTTCTTGCTTTTGTTAATGGCCAGATTGCTAAATGTGATTGACTCAAGTGAGTTGTTGACATTATCAATCTGGAACTTCACTCAGCTGATCCGTTTTGGAAAGGCAGGACTTGCTGTACAATACTTCCAGCTGATTGGACCATGCGACATCTTGTGCATATTTTGACCAATCACGGCAACGGATGAAAATGTCGTCTTCTGTCTCGTCTTAGGAAGAAAAAAAAAAGCACAAACATCCTTACCAACTAAAAATGTGCAAAGCGCCTCTCGCTGTTCAACATTCAACAAAGAAACGGTGAGTAATTCTGCCAGAACAGAATTCGTTGCAGCGTCCATTCGTCCATGTTAGGTTTGTTTGTTTCCTCCGGGGACGGCGCTTCCTGCTTTTGTCACAGCTGCATGTCCCGCCCTAAACAACGCCTGATTGAGCCGACCTAAAAAAGGTCGGTTGCGAACGTATCAGCAGTACAAGATAGATTCTCGTCGTATTTGTGAACAAACAGCGGCAGAATTCAGCTTGCTGGCAAAGTTACGCTTTTGCAGGTCTGATTTGACTCCAAGCGAGTCCAGTTGATTTTTGCCACACTGACGTCAAACGTGCTGCCACCAGAAGGTCCCGCATCAAAGTTCCCCTCTCGGCTTACGTCTCACACGGCACTTACCTGGCTGTGTGTGTCGGCCATGTCTTTGGCAAAGCCGATGTCCGGCGTTTCGGCCATCAGCGAGTACAAGGACGTGGACATGTCCTCCTTGTCTCGCTTGTAGTGGACCTACAAAGCCAGCAAAGGTCACAAGAAGTTCTATGAGAAGAGAACGCGGACGGGGGCCCACCTGGCTCTGGATCTCCGATACATGTTTGGCAAACTGCGTCCCTGGCGTCTCGGCCAGGAGGTGATATAGGGACGAGGACGCATCCTTGTTGCGCTCCTTGTATTTCACCTGCGTGGATCAAACAAAGACAAAGGAGGACAAAATGGACTTGAGACACTTCAACAAGGCCTTCCTCTTCGTTTATGAGGTCAGCAGCACTTCATCTCAAACTGAAGACGACCTTCCTTTGGGGCCACGATGTCAAGGGCAAGGATGTCCTGACATGTCTAGCGAGTGGCAGGAAGAGGATGAAGGTGAGGAAGATGGCAAAGGTGAGGAAGATGATGACGGTGAGGAAGATGATGGTGAGGAAGATGGCGGGGAGAGGCGTTGCTGTCGTCATGAGGCGGTCACCTGACTCTGGATCTGGCTGAGCTGGTTGACCCGCTGAGTTTGGGGCGTCTGTGGGAGCCTGGAGAAGAGCGATGATGTCATTTCCTTCAGGGCGTCCTCCTTGTACTTCACCTGCAGGATTGGACGGCAAACGTGTCACCCGTGTAACACGTACGACACATGCAAGGAAAGTAGTCATCAGCGTTCCCAATCTGACCTGACTCTGCATCTCCAAGAGCCTTTTAGCAAAGTCGGTCTGAGTTGTTTGTGACAGCTGAGAGTAGAAACTCTGCGCCAGGTTTCTCATCCCATCCTCCTTGTACTTGACCTGAAGGACACAAGGAGGAGGGTTCAAGTGCCACCATCACAATGTGTGTCCAATGGACGTCTTGCTTCTACATACGTGTTATTTGACAATTAACCTTGCATCCGTGCTCATTTGCTTCCATGGAGATTTTGCGATGTTAGCTTTCAGCTAATTGAGCTAATAGACCAAATGCTGCGGTTTGCTTTCTCATTTGAAATTCGACAGAATTAGCAAAACACAACGTTTATTGCACTTGAGCAGCGTGTTTTGAAGGCACCTGACTCTGCATGTGCGTCATGTCCCTGCTGAAGACGGTTTGGGAGGTGTCAGGTAAGTTGGCGAAGAGGCAGGCGGCCATCTCCTTCTTGCTTCTCTCCTTGTACTTGACCTGGACGACAACAAGGCAACGTTGTCACTTCTTTCTTCTTTTTGTCAACGAGAGTGTGCCACCGCCAACAAACAGGAAGTGACCTCACTGAACAGCTGGGCGGCGTCTTTAGCGTGCTGCGTCTCCATGGTGACGGGCAGGGTGGAGTACAGGCAGCTGTGGAGCTCCTGTTGGCCCGCCCACTTGTACTTGTGCTAAAACATTGAGGAGACGTCACAAGATGACATCGAGTCAGACGGGAACAAGTCAAAAGTTCGGATCATCGTTTGACCAATGAACTACATTGAAGTGGATTAAGGAGCTTCATTTGGACAAAAGGAGCGCTTTGCGGCCATCCTGTAACATCTTGGTGTCAAGGAAGTGAGTTGAGGAATTTCATTTTTGACGAAAATAAACCTTACTGCCATCTTGTGGTAACCTTGTGCAATTAGAAATCTTGTTTTCTTATTTTATTGTACGTTTACAGTATAACACATCATCTCAAGTCCAAGTTGTGTTTGAAAGTTTTCAAGTTTTTGTCAAGTCCAAAGACCTGCAAAGTGTGGTCGGCATGCGGTCTGAAGGTTTGTGGTTGCTGGCACCTGACTTTGCAGTTGGGATGCGCGCTTGGCCAGTCCAGTCTGCGCCGTTTCCGGGAGATGATGGTACAAACTCCTCGCCATCTGATGCCTCGCAAAGGCCTTGTACGCGACCTGCCGCACGCACACGCACACGCACACGCACACACTGGATCAGCCACACTTGCAGCTTGGTTGCCGTAGCAACTCCAGCTAGGAGGAGATTCCCAAGTCAAGGTTCTGACAGGAAAACTTGTAAAGCATCTCAAATGACCTTCAACTGCAAAAAGCTTTCATACATCCTCGTATCCACAACCAAGCAAAGCAGAGGTGTCCAAACTGGGTGGTCCTGGAGTCCTGCAGGTTTTGGATGTTTCTCTGCTCCAACGCAGCTGATTGCAATCATCAGGGTGGTGATCAGGCTTATGCAGAGCTCGCTGATGAGCTGATCACGTTTCAGCTGTGTTGGAGTAGGGAAACATCCAAAATCTGCAGGACTCCGGCCCTCCAGGACCCACTTTGCTCACCCCTGTACCAAAGTATCCGTGTTTCCTTTCTGATTTGCATCCTTCCATCTTTGTTTCCTTTCCAAAGTGTTGATTGACTTTTGCCTCAACTTGTGCTTGGGTGCGAGTACCTGACTGTGCATCTGTGCGAGTCGTTTGGCGTGTTGCGTGTGGATGCTTTCCGGCATCAGCGAGTACAAGTTGAAGCTCATCTCCTTGCGCCCGTCGTCTTTGTACGCCACCTGCAGGACGCGGACGGCACTGCGTCAACGGCAAACATTTACTCAATCACGCACCGCAACATTCGTTCCCATTTGGGTCACATTTGCAAACAGCCGACTTATGAATTCCTTGGAGACGCTTTGCACGTCTCGACATTTCGTATTCGTGCTTGTCGTCACTCTGCATTATTTGCACTATTGTGCCGTTGAGCGGTCATTTTGTGACATCTTTGCAAAAGGGCAGGTAGGTGCTTCATGGCCTCGTCTGATAGATAAAAGCATCCAGTGATGCCATAAACGCGCTACTGAAGGAATCTGATTACAGTTACTCCTACTACAGCTCCAAAAGTTACTCTCGAGACCACATTTGCTGCTCCGTGCAAATATCAAGTGAGAGAATTAAATGGAGGAAGTCTCTCTCTCGTTTCTCACCAATGCAGGCAGATGCATTTCACTGCCAGCAGGAGGCAAAACAACAAAAACTGCACCTACCTGACACGTACGCATTGTGTTGTAAAATGAACACTTGATTCCTATCACTTTAGCAAGCCACTAAAAAACAACCAGACATGACAGAAGACATACGAAAGAAGAAGTGTGATATGGAAGATAGTGAAATGCTTTGTGGGAGTCTTCAAATTCTCCTTCCCTCTGAGGTTTTCAGCACGCTCGCCAATCACCACTTCAGTCACAAACCAAAAAGGCTTCGCACGGCAATATTCATTCATTCACAACAGATTGCGTGACTGTAGGAGGTTGCTAAATGTAATCATTTTATTTAGCAACCGTTCAATACGTCCATTAAAAAAAGATTACAAAATATTACAAAATGTACTTTTAACATGTGAAGTCTTTTTATTAAAAACAAGTAGCAAATTTATGTCAAGTGAAACCCTGAAAGGGTTTTTCCTTTTTTAAGTCAAAAAGGTTGTCTTGATTTTATTGTGAACATAACAAAATTTGTTGTCACTTCCACTTTTGATGTTCAAAGCCGGGTTAGTTGTCTGCCTCTGCTGAATGAACTATTAAAGTAACTTGGAATCCAACCCAGTTACTTTTTCTAGCAAGTAATCAGTCAAGTAACTAAGTTACTTTTCAAGCAAGTATTTACTTTTTTGGAGGTAGCACTGGTAAAACCTTTTGAGACCTTATTTGAGTTTTGACTCTTGGAAGCAGACAAATTGTGAAGATTGATGTCTTCCATAGACTTTTTTGTACGAGAGTCTCAAGCATACTCAAATGACCTCCACCACACGAGAGAAATTCCTTGTGAAGATCAATCGGACTCTGATCGCTGGGCAAAGCTCAAGCCGCTTGTGCTTGTTTCTTTTGTTACCTGACTGGCGAGCTGGCAGGCGTCCTTGGCACGGAGCGTCTCCAGAGTCTGCGGGAGAAGCGAGTACAACGACGAGCAGCCGCTGCCCATCTGGACCCCTTCTTTGTAGCGGCGCTGCTGACAACAAGACGTTTTGTTTTTGTTGTCTTTTTTTTGGGGGGGGGGGGTTCATAGCGAGTGTGAGTTGAGGCAGAAGTGAGGGAGAGGGTGCAAGAAGGTGCGACAGAAGGAGCACAAGTTCAAGTCAAAACAAAAATGTATCGATAGGCGGCCATTAAGACTCAATGCGGAGCTGGAGGAGGCGGAGATTCTCTTTGGATGGGGGAAGAGTCCATCGGACGGACGACAACCACCGGAAGAAAAGCCAGGGCGGCCAAAGTGAGATGTGAAGAGGACAGACAGACAGACAGACGGTGGACACTAGGTTGGTGAAAGGACGCTCGAAATGGCGCCAACGAGAAGAAGACGTGCAGATGCTTTGAGTTGGCACAGCAGATGCTGAGACAAGAAGAGCGCCGGCGCCTGAAAAGTCTGGCGTGACGGGCAAACGGCTCACCTGACTCTGCAACTGCGCCACATTCTTTGCAAACTCCGTCTGCAGCGTTTGTGGCATCTGCGAGTAAAACGTCTGTCTCAAGCTCTTCCTGCCGTCCTCTCGGTACTTCAGCTGAAGCGAGACAAAGACGGACGGCGCCACAGCTTATTTTGGGGTTGTCTTTTTTGGGGGACAGGCATGTGAGTAGTTGCGGCACACTTGTTGCAGTTCGACTTGCTCCAGTGGAAGTCACAAAAAAAAAAAAGAAGCAGGATGAGAGTTGGCGTGGCGGTAAAACTAACTATAGAAACCAAAACCAGTTTGCAGCCGCAATGGCTTCAAGCGAAAAATCAACTCGATGAAACCATTAACTGCTGGATTACTACACAAAAGACTTACTGGTAACGAAGGCAACATTTTGAGGGAAGGCTGCATTTATTCTGCTGAATCGACGAACCGTCACTTTGATTCACAACTGGACTGAAGTGAACTAAAGTGGGCGGAGAATGTGAAGCGCAAGCAAATCTAGAAAGAACTCAATTTGAATCTGTAACCGGAAGGCCAAAGTTGACCCGTGTTGGCGTTTGTGGTACCTGGCTGTGCATTTGGCTCATCTGGCGCGCAAACTGGATCTCTTTGGTGTCGGTCAGCTGAGAGTAGAGCGACGACGGAGCTCCTTTCACCAGCACCTTTGGTCGATAATTCACCTGGGAAAGGCAAGAAGGTCACACACACACGCGTTCAGTTCAGTGACCTTTGAGCTTCCGAAGGTCAACTACATCACTCTGCAGCTGGGACATCTCCAGCGCGCGTTGGATGTCGGGCGTGTCTGCAAGTCGGGAGTAGAGCGAGACGGAGGCCTTTCCTTTGCCGTCTTCTTTGTACTTTGCCTGCGGGACAACAAGACAACATGTGGACACTTGAACACATCAGGCTGGTGTCGGTGGACGCAAAGTCCCGCACTTGACTCTGGAACTCGTGCACGCGCTTAGCCAGACGCATTTCGCTGGTCTCCAAAAGATGAGAGTACAAAGTGCTGCTCAGTTTCTTCTTCACCTCCTCCTTGTACTTCTTCTGAACCACACGCACACACACAGGGAGGGACGCTGTCAGCTCTTCCTATACGTCCATCCAATATCCATCCATTATCCATCCATTATCCATCCAATATCCATCCATCGTGTTACCTGGCTGAGCATGTCGGCGAGTTCTTTGACAAAGTGGGTGTCGTTGGTTTCCGGCATGAGCAAGTAGAGTGAGGAGGACGTTTTCATGTTTTCTTTGTACCTAACCTAGAAAAAGCAGAAGAAAAAAAGCCATTCACAATGCGAGCAAGTATGTGCGGTGGTGGTTCCGTTTGCCGTTTGCCGTTTGCGCTTTACGGACCTGGCTCTGCAGTCGGCTGACTTCCCTGGCTCGTTGCGTCTGCGGCGTGTCCGGAAGCAGCGAGTACAGCGACAAAGACGCCTCCTTCCTGCCCTCCTGCTTGTATTTAGTCTGAAGAAAAAGTGGACCGAGACGCAGATGGCCGGCGTGAGGACGCCGTTGACTGCTGCGCTCGCTCACGTTTGCAAACCAAAGTCTTCACACCTCAGACACGACGGCGCTGATGTTCTTGGCGTGAACGAGTTCCGCCGCAGGGACAAAGAGACTCTGACCCTTCATCTTCTCAAAGTCCTCTTTGTACTTGACCTAGAAAGCCGTTACAAAGGCCAGGACATGGGCCGGCCGTTTCCATGCTTGCCGGTCATTGTTTGTAGTTTTGTTGAGTTGATTTCAAGACAATGTGCAGAAAGATTAAAAGGATGCCGGCACCACTTTTAGCACGACGCTACTTTCCATTTGTAGAGGAAAAAATAACACAACAAAGTTCAAATGACATGTCAATGCACGCGTTTGGAATGTGGACGGAAGCTAACTGCTAATGTGCTAACCACTTTTCCCCCTCATCATCATCATCATCATCTTCAGGCCTCGCCGTTTCCTTCTTTCAGCTTTGCAAAGCTTAACGTCGTCGCCGTGGCAACAGCAAAGATCCGATCGGCGGAGCTGGCATTAGCCTGCAATTTGACAACTTTGGGTGGAACGTGGAAGCTTTTGAAGCGACCCGCCGGCTCCGAGTGGTGTTAAATTTAGAAAGCGCTCGCCTCCCGACGACGCGATGACTCACGACAGAGTCTGAGCGGCGCTCGGCAGCTTGGAGCCAGTCGGGAGGATTTGAGAGCGCGGCCGATGAGTCACCGAGGACGCGTGGTCCTCCCACGTCCTCGGGAAAAGCTTCAGGATGGCAATCACTCCCGTCGATGCTTTTGCTGGACTCGCGCGGGGCCTTTTGGGGGACGCTGGCCTCAGCTCACGCAATAATGCCACCTGCTTTTCACGCCGTTTTATTGATCACGTTTGTCACCAGGATGACGTCAACACGCCACATTTAAATTTGTATAAATGTCCAGCTCAGCGATGGACAAATTTGATTTTGAAAAGGGATGCCTCATTTTTACATGTGCCTAAAAATAGGTCCAAATGATTTATTGCTATCATAAACTTTGTTATTTTAAGTTAATCAACTGTTCAAAGATTATTTTAACTGTCATTTTTTCCAAATATTTGTAATGTATTTGATTGTTTATTCTGATTTTAAAAGATGAAAACAATACAGTATATCTTTTGTGGGTGCGGCAAAACAAATCATTTAACAACAATTTTTTCGAAGTCTGTCTTTTTTCCCAAAATAGTTTGTATTTTATGTACAATTATTCATTTCAATCGTAATATAATTCAGTCATTGTTTGACTGGATTTTGACAGCTTTTGCAAGGCCCACAGAATATTGTGTTCTATTGCTCTAAAAACATGGAACCTACCAAAAGAAAGACGAGTCTCTTCTTTCATCAGGAAAAAAAAAGTATATTTGTATCTGCTTCCGTTTTGCAGCAATGAGCATTCGAATATAGCTAAGTTTCATCATTATTCACAAATCTGTTTCAAACAGTGGGGAAAAGAGCGTGTTACAAAATGGCTCTAGTTGATCTCTTATACTCTGCTGCCACCTTCTAGCCGTTTTTGTAATAACTACCATTGCTTTAAGCCACCCAAATTGCATCAAAGCCTTCTGTATGCTCTAGAATAAGAAAACATTTTAAATATATATATATATATATATATGTATTTGGGACACTGGCAATATTTCAAAGAGAAATGAACTATTATTTATCAAGCAATTCATTCGTTGTTGCTTTAAGTGTCTTGTATTTGAAGTGATCAAAAATGTGTCGATGAACGCAAGCATTCGGAAAGGTCGAGCATATTCGGCTCGCACTTGCTACTTTCCACCAATGAGGTCATTTGTTATCCGTTGTGGGAGGGGCTCACCTCGCTGGCCAGCAGGCTGCACCGCCTGTCGAACGTCGGGTCAGGGAGAAGCGGCTGGGCGGGACTTGAGGCCTGGAAGTGCGCACGCACATCCAAATATTAGCAAGAGTGCTCTCGCGACACAAAAGCAAAAAGTCTTTGTGGCGTCTCTGATGACCAATGGTCCATCACAAGCGTCTTCTCACCTGCGACTGGTCAGATCTCTTTGCTCCTCCTCCTCGCTCCTCATCTCCATTGGCCTCCTCTGGAAGCGCTTCTCCTCCAGCGCCGCCGTCCTCTTCGGCTTCAGCCGGCGCGTCGCCGTCTTGCTCAGACAAGGCCGAGCGTGCGTTGGGGTCAAGGTGAGACGTGAAGGTGCTGACAAAAGTTTTTTCTTCTTCGGTCCGATGAGTCGACGAAGGCTCCTCGTCCTCCATGGCGCCACCTGGAGAGAAGAACTTTGGGGTGAAGAGTGAGACAAGGTCATAGTCAAAGTCACGCTGCACAACGATTGGCTCACCCAAATGTCAACAAAGTTACTGCGAGGAAGTGTCAAATTTCCCGTTAACGAGAAAAAGTTCACCCTTTCGTGGCTTCTTGCTCACCATGCATACGATCAACCACCTTTTCTGCTACAGCACTTTTCTGAGCGAAAAAAAAAAAATTTCCATGTTCTTCCCCAAACGACTGACAGCAAAAGTAACAAAGCTGAGCTAAACGATCCTGGTTTGAAACTTTGATTTCCCAACGATGATGTCACTGCACGGCGCTGGGATTTGTCTCTGATTTGCTGCCATTTTGTTTTGCTGCCTTTTCCGAGGTTGCCAACGCAAACGACAATCTGTCGTCCCATTTGCCCATTAGCCACTTTAGCGAGCTGCACCAACACATTGACATTCTTTCATCCCCGTTTTGATTTTGTCTTCTCATCGAGCTCATGTCAAGTCCCAAGTGGCCTACCTGTGCTTCCTGCCGGCGCGTCCGACCTTGATGGCTTTGTGGCGAGGATTTCTTTCTCCCGCAGCTTCAGCTTCAGCTGCCGTCGCGTCTCTGAGCGCACTGCACGGCCACTCGGGGTCCACATTTGGAGGGCGCCTTATCAGCCAGCGAGGACGCATTTAGCTCTCCACTTCAACTTATCAGCAGCGGCACCTTCAGCTGCTTTTGCATTTCAAGGTGATGGCGTGCGCAGGAAAGAACGGAGATCAGGTTTTGTGGCTACTTCTCATATCGAGACGAGCTCCATGATTGGCCCTCGACTTCAGCTTGAGAAGCCATTGAAGAAAAAAAGGCTTTCAAAAGAGAGTGGAGGAAACAATCCAAAGCGTCCACACGCGTCCGTCAACGTGGCCAGCCGGCAGAACGGCAGGAAGCGGCGGGCGGCAGGTAACCTGGCGCCGACGTGGCGCGTCAGATGGCAACTAAGCTGAATGCCATGTCAAACCCGTGACCATCTGTCACCGCGCAGCAGACAACCAAGCGTGCGTCGGGCATGAGCCAATGATTCGTCCCTCCACAGGATGTCGCCTCCATTTCGACATTAGGGACTAAATAGTTGCGTCTTGGGCCGACACCATTCATCCAAGACTTTCTAAGCATCCTATTTTGACATCGCTGACGGCAATCCAAAGTCACAAATTGACAAATGTTCAACTTTTTCAACAATCTGTACTTTTGAGTCAGTCCACTCGTGTCTGCCATTTTGATGAATTATTGACCAATGGAGAGTGTTGAAAACGGGTTCTTGTATTTCTTGGCTGACGATTTTGTGCTCTCCTGAAAAGTGAGCTGCGTTTCGGAGGTTCTGGCCAGCGATCGAGTGGACGAGATCTCAAACGATGGGTGGAGTTAACTCCTGAAAGCTCCGATTGTGAATGGTCCGCTCTTTTTTCAGCCTGGAATGTTGGCTTTCTTCTTCTTCTTTTGGTTACGCAAGAGCGCAACACCAAGAGCGAGGGACGCTTTCCATCTGCACAAACGCAAACGGCGCTTACGTAACGTTCGCACCATTCTCTGACCTCCTCATCCTCCCACGCTGCTCCCTCCTCCTCCTCCTCCTCCTCCTCCTCTTCCTCTTCATGCGGAGCTGCGTGCAGTCAGTTGGCAGCCGAGCGAACGAGCGTGTCAGGTGAGTCCAAACCAGGAGAGAAGAAGGAAAAGACTTTTGTCATCTCCATTTTAAAAAACATACACATCATAAATTCACTTTCAATGAACTCATGTTTATTGGATAAAATAAATGAACAATAAATCCATGAGACCTTGGAAAAAAATGTCACTAAATTCATAACTAGTACGACAGCATTTGTTAAGTCTTGTGTATTTCAAGTGACCAACTTAAGGTTAAAGGTTAAATGAATGCAACAAATGCATGTTGTTTATTGAAACAAAACAATCAACAATTTTCTTTTTATGCAACAATCACAAATGTATTTAATAACAATTAAAGATCAACACATGAAGATAAAAAAAATCACTTACAATTTGCCAGATGCTCCGCCTCCATCTTGTCCTCGCTGCAAAATGTGTGTGCGTTGTGTGCGCATGTGTGTGCGTGCTCACTGTCAAAATTGCACCTCATTCATCACTTTCACACCACATGTATAGTAAGTACATGCATACTGTGGATATCAAAAGTCTACACACCCCTATTGAAATCAGGTCAGGTGATTGGTTAACTTAGACACAGTAACTAAGTAAGTGTAAGTAGGTGATTGCAACTTGATAAGTCAAGTAAATGAAGCGCATGACAAATGTCACAAAAAGCCTACTAGAACATCCGAGACATTTTAAATGGTGGCAAGTGTATTGTGAATGTCATTTAGCAGGAATTGGAACGTGACTGCTTGAACATCCCCAGTGACAAGAGGGTGTGTACACTTGTGCAAGCCCCCATCTGACTTGTTTGTTTGTACTTGAAGTGCTTTCACTTGATGGCAAAAGCAAGGGTGTGTAGACTTTTCCTTGTACCTACGTTACTGATGTGCTGTTGAGTGCGTCGCAGTCGTTGCATCTCGGGCGTGTCGGACACCACGCTGAAGCCTCGACCTTTGCTCTCCTCAAAATCTTTCTTGTACTTGACCTGCGGCAGGCGGGCAGGCAGGGAGGCAGGTCAGCAAACCTTGTGCTGGATTTGGGATTCGGGACTTGGACGGACCTGACTCTGCAGCTGGCTCTGCTGCCTCAGTCGCAAGTTCTCGGGCGTGTCGGCCACGATGGTGAAGGACGTCTTGGGGTAATGTCTGCATGCGAGACAATAGTCATCATGAATGTGTACTTCGTGGAAGGGTTTATATAATGACGTATATCGTACGGTACCCCATTGTTGGGAAAAGGTCGTGTGTGTGTGTGTGTGTGTGTGTGTATCATCCCACTATAGGCAATTTCTTGGTGTACGATGAAGCTAACATGCTAACGGTTAAAAAGCCATTTGAGCACAAGGTGCAAATTCCTCACGGAGAGGCCAGACATGAAATTGGAAGCATCGACCTGAGAAGTGTGAGGCGGACACTTTAAGCCAGTGGTGTCCAAACTCGGTCCTCGGGGGCCGGTAGTCCTGCAGGTTTTGGAGGTTTCCCTGCTCCAATGCACCTGTTTCAATCAACAGGATTGTTATCAGGCTTAGTAGAGCTTGCTGATGAGCTTCAGCTGTGTTGGAGGAGAGAAATATCCAAAACCTGCGGGACTACCGGCCCCCGAGGACCGAGTTTGGACACCACTGCTTTAAGCCATGGGTGGGCAAACTGGGTCCTTGAGAGCCCGAGTCCTGCAGGTTTTGCATGATTCTCTTCTCCAACACAGCTGATATATGATCAACTCATCAGTAAGCTGTGCATTAGGCCTGATGGCGATCCTGTTGATTGAAATCAGCTGCATTGGAGCAGGCAGCAAACATCCCAAACTTGCAGGACTCTGGCAAAGTCATGCATGTGACGTTCAACGTTATTGGCGATTTCTAACGGTAGGTATGACGTCATGCATGACATCACGTCGAGGACTCACGCGTTGCAGTAAGGCTTCTTGTCGTAACCTTTGTAGTTCTTCATGTTGAGGGTCATCTTGCAAACCTCACAGTGGAAGCAGCCTTTGTGCCAGTTCTATACGGACACACACACACACACACACACACACACACACACACACACACACACACACACACACACGGTTACGAAACACGCATGAACTGCTGATCTGCTGACGTTCGAGAACGGTTGTGACTCGTGGTGGGCCATTTGCAGCTCATTGCAGCTTTTTATTGGCCTGCTGCTTAACTTGCTCTCCAAATGCTTCTGTACGCGACAAGTTTGGACATCCTTGTAGAAACTTGCTGGCCTGTTGTCATGACAACAATCCGAGAGCAGCAAACGAGCAAAGCGAGCAGCTTGTTTATTTTTGGACTGACTCACTTATCGCCTCCAGAGGCTCAAGGAGGTACTACAGGGCAGAAGAACAACTTGCGAATTTCTTCTCATTTCCTGCTCCATTGAGATTCTCATTGACATGCCGATAACGATTGGTCGCCCCCTCGTTGCTGTTGTGTCATCTGACGCCGCGTGCAGCAGACACTTGACAACGCTTAATAATTCAGCAACATTACGCCACACGTCATCATTTATGCATGACGCCAAATACGCAGTTGTTGTTTTTAATCATCCACATCCAGAAGGCCCTTGAAATAAATGTAAATGACATCCATCCAATCTGATGGGAAAAAAATGTTTGTTACGCACTTATGAAAGAGAAAAGTAGCACTCCATAAAGGAATGATGTCGTTCAATACAATATGACAGCTTTTTGTCAGCTGAGTGAACATTGCGCTGCTCCTTGTGGTGTGCATGTCTTTGCCAACGGGGGGCAGTGTCACGTGACAACTCCTCAGTAGTGATAGGAGTCTATCTTCGCAGAGGATAAAGAATATATACGCCTGAGAGTATCCTTCGATGACCTATCGTTGCTTCATATACTGCGTAAAAAGTTAAACCAACTTGTGGATACTATTTGTTCGCTCTTCTATGGTGTTTCCCATCGTACGTTAGCAGGCGCTATCAGATTGTTTGAAATACACAAAGTGTAAATGACTGTTTTGTTTTCATCAACAAGCAGCTGGCCCCCATTTGGCGTTCATGCTGTAAACTGGGATTGTCCAATAATCTTGATCAGCGGATATAGTCTAAGTACATCAGCAGCTAGAATACAACCATGGTCATTTCATCTTGAAAATAACTTTTTTTCATTTCATGATTTGGGAGCAAGAATTAGCAGCTGATAAAATCTAGGGGTGGGGGGGGGGCTGGACCCTCTCCCAGCTGCTGTCCTTGCCCCCGGGCAGTAGGAAGGTTACACCCTCAAATGCTTGCCAGCCAATCGCATAGAAATCATTTTAGGAAATGACAAATGAATTGAGGTTAAAAAACACACACTGCCACATTAATAAATATGTAACATCTATTTCAACATGTGTGGGGCTATTTAATGCTGTACAACAAAACAAAAAATAGTATCAATTTGAAAAAGTTGAGGGGGAAACGCTTGACAAAAGTGGAGATGAAATGATGCAGCTCATCATCCCCCCCCCCCATTTGAACGCCTTTAACGACGCAAGCGTGGACGTCTTTGACATTTGAAAGGTGCAAAACTTAAAAAGCGCGTATGCTGAACTGTGTCCGTCTGTATGTGAATGTTTTGGTTTGTTTGTTTGCTCATGAGAGTGACGGAGAAAAAGTGCCCACCTTGTCCAAGCAGCTGACTTTCTCTGTCGGGTAAACAACCTTCGCGCAGCGGGCACACTGGGGGTTCATCCTCGTCTCCGGGGTGGGGGTCCAGCGGTGTATTGGGGGGTGGGGGGTCCTGAGGCCGATGAGGGGGGCCGCTCGGCTGCTTCGTGCTCCAGCACGAGTGAACAAGCTCAAGTCTCACAGCATCTCAGTGCGGCAAGCTGGCAGTACTGAGCACAGTCACCGGAAACGCCGCAAAGACTTCCTTCCTCCACATCCGCTTTCGGCAAAGTAAAAGCAGCGGCTTAGATGTGAGTGGGCTTAGCAATTACCAGCTTGAATTACTTGAAAGTGGGAGAGTGGCAAACATGTTAAGGTGCTTCACCTGTAGAAGCCAGTTGACACGCATACACAGTACCATCAAATCAGGGCACCTTTTCAAACCCATCAAAGACATTTTTAAGGACATTTTTGCACTCTACAAGACGTTGTCATTCGTAACCCAGTAGGGTGGCAGCCAAAAAAGCTTTCAAACAAAAAGTGCACACACAAAAAAAGGCTTCACATCACAATGTCAGAAAACTACAAGCAATTGTTAGCAAAATTCATGTGGACATCTCGACGGGTCCACGTCAACCTCTGAAAACATCCAAACGATCGATCACCCCAAGAGGACATGAAAAGTCTTTTCCTCTCCATAAGACGCTCACTTTAGAGAAAAGCTTCGTGTCGTTTAACATCACAAAATGGCCACCGACCGTCAACAAAATTCAGGTGGACATTTCAGCCCACAAAAACCTCACCTCAATATTTGGAATTGAATGGATGTACTCCAAAAGCTTTTCCTTATTAAGGAACAATTAAGCTGCAGGAGTGAACGCCGATGAAGAGGAAGATGTTAGTGTGTATAAAAACAATCATATGAATATTTGATCTTCCATTATAGGAAAGTTGTTGTTGAAGCTTTTCACGAAGAGACGCAACATCTCATTTGCGAGGGGCAGAGACGGACACAAGTCTCTCAGGCGGAGTCAAGTCTCAAGTCTTTTGACTCACAAGTCCAAATCAAGTGACGTCTCATGTACCTCAACTGAGTGAGTGTTTAGCGGGACAGTACGTGAACTGATTAATGGCAACGTTGACAACCAGGTTTTAAATAAATAATGAAACAACTTGGCATGGTGTTGCACAGCTGTCAATCCAGTTTGTCCACTCAAGAGTCAAAGTGTGTTATTGAAAAAAATCATGGCAGCTGAAGTGCACTTTTTTCTCCGCTCTCTTGGTTTGCTTCTTCTTTTGGGGACCTTCTGGCATTCTTCAGCGACCAAACGTGAGTGTACTGCGGGCGGTCACTACATTAGGTACATCTCAGCGGCGGCCTTTCTGTTGTTAAAGACCAACAATCCTTTTTGCGTTTTTGCTGTATGTGACCGACTTGTGACTGTTTGTTTTTTTCTAAGTTTGACATTGACTGCCGTAACATGGGGGCTTTCCAAAAGGGACGGCCGTCCTTGTCCTCAGGACTAAAAAGTGCCGTTTGCTGTGTGTTACTACCGGCAGAATGGAACGTGACGTGCCTGGCGTCCTCCGAATGCGTGCTTCCCTGTAACTTCGTGTCCGACGGCGAGGGCGCTCGGATCATGTGGTACACAAGGAAGGCGGTAGTGAGCTGCACCCGCTACGGCAACACCAGCTTCGTGGTGGGACACAACTCGGCGGTGGACCGCTACAAGAACCGGACCAGTCTTTACGCCGAACACGTCCTGGAAGGAAATGCCACGCTGGTCCTCAGGAACGTCACGCCGAGGGACAGCGGCAAATACTTCTGCATCACGATAAAGAGGCTGGCCGCGGAGAAGTCTGGCGTCATCGTCCTGGAGGTCAAATGTACGCCGTGTTTGGGAAGGGTCACCTCATGCATCTCAAAAGCTCCTCAAGCTTCACAACAAACCTCAAAGTCTTCTCATACATTGAAACGTCTGCATTTCAACTAAACCTCCTCAGTCGCACTTCCTGAGTCGAAGATCAAAATCTTCTCACTCAAACGTCCTCATGCAAACATTCGTCACACATCTTCAGCCAAACCTCATCTCGGTCTGCTCAGCCCAACATCTTCGCGCAAAACTGCTCATCTAGGTCTCCTAATCTGTCATAATCCTCCTATCTTGATCCAAATCCATGTTGTGTTGAAATGTTGCTGTTTGGGTGCCAGCTCCGGTCCAGGAGGTCCACATGGAGCTGAGCGACGAGGCCGTGTTCTGCCGGGCCGACGGCATCTACCCGGAGCCCGTGCTAGCCTGGTCCACGGACCCCCCGACGGACGCCGGGCTCTTCTACAACAAGACCAAGATAGAGCAGACGCAATTGGGTTTTTATGACGTGGAGAGCCGGGTGCAACTGAAGGTGGCCGAAAACATCAGCGTGGATTTCATATGCAACGTCAGCAACGCCATCAACAGCAGAAGAGCTCGTTTCAAGATGGAAGGTACAGACCAGCTCATCTAAACCGTCACACATTCTCGAGCAAACCTCTTCATCAAAATCTGGTCATGCAAACCTTTGCAGAGTCCATCCACACGGCGCCCGGCAGCGAGATCAAGATTCCGTGCAGTTTTCCCGCAGAGGTCGACACCTTCGATCTGCTCTGGAGGTTCCGTCGCTCGGAGCACATCCTGTCCATGAACGTGAGCGGCCTGCGGCGCCGCACGACGGTCTCGGAGGACTGGAAGATCCACGTGATGGACGGTCGCTCGGCTTGGCGGCACCTCAAGCTCCCCAACGTGGTGGCCGAGCACCAGGGCACGTACACCTGCCAGGTCCGAACGTCCCAAGTCACGTACGTCACGCAAACGGACGTCATTGTCACACCAGGTAATGAAAAAGACAGGCAGTAGTTGTGAGAGATCCACGCCGGGAACATTTGCATGACATGTCTTCTCCGTCAGATTCAAAGGTTCCGCTGCTGATCTACACCATCCTCGGTGTACTCTCTTTCTTAATGGCCGCGTCTTCCGGCGTCCTGGCATTTATCGGCTGCAAAGGTGAGTCGGCCAAATTCCGCTTGAAGCTACGTGAAAGCAGCTCCTCCATCAGCCGCGCTCTTTTCTCCAGTGAGGACGTTGCTGGGGTACCAAAAGACGCACTCCAGAGAAAGAGACTCCACGGCCTCCAATCAGGAATCCAACAAAGTCACGGTCGACGGCGCTCGCACCTAGAAATGCTCTTAACCATCACTTCCTGTTGCTTGGAGTCAAACGGCACAGGTTGTCTCACTATTTTGGTACAAGGGAGAGCGTTCCACAAGGACCCCTCCTATTCCTGACGCCAAGTGGAAATAACTGCCAAGTGCACCATTAAATGCCGTAAAAGTCCCCCATTTCTGAAAAAAGGCCCCATCACCATCGTTTGTAGAAAACAAAGCTGGAAATTAATAGCATCCAAAAATGTTTCCTATTTTTCCAAGAGAAAAACTGTTCATCTTTACAAGAACAAAGATGCATTTTGTCAAGATTCAAATGACTCAACAATCGTATTTTTGTCCTCAACTAAGCGGCCTAAAAAGTGTTGAACTTTGAAGAACCTGCCGCAGTCAGAAATATTGAACGGATTTACCAGTTGCCATTTCTGAGCAGATCGGGGAGGAAAGATCTCTCAACACGCACACGCACCGCAGGGTAATCGCTAACATCATCTTTACAGACATCAGGACCCACTACTTCAAACAGAAATCCACAACGATGATTAAATCCAGATTTGATCCAAAATTGGGCATTTCAAACCACATTTAATCTTGAAAAATTCAAATCCAATTTTATAAATCCAGTACTGCCTTGAATCCAGATTTGAGCCCGCGTTGGATATTTCAAAACTTCAGTCCCAAATTGGGATCAATTTAATCTGAATTTGAATTTTGGCAAATTCTGGGTCTTGATGATTGGGCTTTTGCTGAACCGGATGCAAAGGGGGCTCAAAATTGGACAGATTATCGGTCTGCGGGGATTTGCCTTTAATCACTTGCACAAGTTTGGCGAAGAATTGGTTTGCATTTTCCTAAATCCAATAAAGTTGTGAAATACACGTGTGTGTGTGCGTTAACCATAAAGCAATTTCCTGATGACCTCATAGCTAGGAAGGAGGAGCGCTTGCTTTTTTTACTTTGCGAGGCCTGCCGGCGATACGGCAAAGTTAGCCGCTGTCAATAAGGTGGGGCTTTAGGACCCAGATGCGGGAAGGCAGAGCAAGGAGGCAGAGGTGCAGTCCAAAAGAGGTTTTAATTTTAAATCAAAAAAAAGCTAACTTCAAAGTACAAAACAAATGGAACTAACAAAACCTGAAGCAAAACATGAAAAAACAACTAAGGCGAGACTAACAACATGACATGGATCCGGATAAGGCAAAGAGGTCAGCGTGACGTGGCGAAAGACTTACGGACGTGGCAACAGCAAAAAATGAACCGACACAGACAGGGGGGAGACAACCGACTAAATACACCAACACTAATGACATGACAAGACACACCTGGCTGAGGGCACTGATTGGATGACACATGAGGGTAATGGGGAAAGGTGGACACAATCAAGGTTGACACAGACACCACACGAGGAAGGGCAAGTGACCAGAAACGAGAGGAGTCAGACTTTTCACACTAAAACAGGAAATGACAAGACAAGGGGAAAACATGACAGGGAGTAAACAAGACTGAAAGTAAACATGACAGCCGCCTCTTCTTTTCACGGAGTCAAGCCGCTCGTCAGCCTTCACCCAGTCAGGATAGAAAAGCCCGCGTGGCCGTCTGCCCTGCGTGCACCTGAAGCCAAGCACCTGCTCGTCGGCCATTGCCGCTGCTGCCTCGTGGACTCTGGACTCTTTCGTTTGCATGTTTGTTTTGGTTAACTTTTGCCTTTTTTGGAGTCAACCTTTTCTTTCCCCGGTCTCGTCTCCCCCTCCTTTGTTGCGTTGACGGCCGTGGTGGCTTTAGTGGCCACCCCCTCCTTGTGGCATCTGGCCTGGGGAGCTAAGCAGGACCTTCAACCCAATCTGCTGGATTTAAAGTCTTTACTGCTCCATTGTTTGACTCTCCTTCGAGCCGGCTTTTGTTTTCTTGTCTTTGCTTCTCGTTACTTTTGCTTTTAATCTCAACAAGTGAATCAGAAAACGGATCGTAGTCTTATCATTTGTTTTATGATTCAGTGCCTCAACGCACACGTTTAATCACTCCCTATCCACTTTGTGCGGTGCCCGAAAACACAGTTGCCAAAGCACTGAGCTGTGATTCCGATCCACAAGATCATTTAAAAGCCTAACGGGCGGCAGAGAGACTCAACAAAATATACTGGGTTCATCATTGTAGTCAGACGGAAAAACAAAATCTGTTAAGAAAAACAAACAAAGTCCATAACAGCATTTGCCCACACAAAAACGTTACTCCGCCCAGTACGTCGTGTCAGGCTCGCCAATTTGAATTTAAATGTTAATAATATCTAACAGCATACACCTGTCTTGAAGAAGGCGTGTTAAGTAAATCGAAAGTTAAATAATTGTGTGGGGTGTGGCAAAAAACAAAACAAGGAAGCAAACAACAAAGCGGAATGTCGTCCGTTGACTTGTGTGGTTTTGCTTTCAGTGTCAGGATGCTCAAAACTCGCTCCAAATGAAGTCGTTGATGTCGGCGGTGGGTTTGGTACCCTTCGTGTGCTACGTGATCTGCGCAGGTAAGCGGCAACTCGACAACTTGCTGCTGACAAATTTTCCGCTTTCGCTGCTCGTCCTCATTTGCCACATGCGGCCGTGCCGCGTCCTCTCGTTGCTCGTTCACGGCATTTTCGTCTCCACAACTAGAACATGATCCGCTTTAGGATTCAGTGCTTCGATGCACACAATTGCGCGAGTGACTTGAATGTGATGTCGTGACGGTTTTGGCGAGGATTGGATCCGATCGGTCGGCCATGTTTTGCAGACGAGGGCAGCGATGTTTGGTGTCGCTGGAACACGAGCTGCGTTTTGGCGGCCAGCTTCCCCGTCGGAGCCGACGTGGTCATCCACTGGATGAAGGAGACCCCCGGGGACGTTTGGCTTCAGATGCATTCCTTCTACTACGACGGCGACCAGCTGGCCAATCAGGACAAGCGCTTCAGGGGCAGGACGGCGCTGTTTAAGGAACAGTTGGCAGATGGGAACGCTTCTCTCCTGCTTCACCCTGCGCTGCTTGAAGATGAAGGCAGGTACAGGTGCTACGTGGGAACCCTCGGGAACAGCCGGGAGTCCTTCTTCAACCTCCATGTGGAAGGTGAGCCCACAAACGCACATCACGCACGGCAGACAACAACAAGCTTTCGTAGTTGTTCCACAGGGTTCGATTTCAGGGCCGCTGCTTTTTCTCTTTGTATTTGCTGCCTTGATCGGGTTCGACCTGGACGGAGGACGAGACTTGCTTTCATTGCCATCTTCACGACGGTCACATGTGCCACTGACATTAGCATGTCAGGACAATGAAGCCTGGAAGTGGTTTGGTCGAGTGGCCCTTCAAAATCTCGGGACTTTTCCCTTGGCTCCATTTGCACGCTTTGTTCAGCCAACTGCTTCAAACTTGGCTTTCAAGTTGATTTCAAATTGGGGCAGCACTTGAGTCCAACTTTTTCCACCTCAGGAAGCCTCCAAAGGTGAAGACTTTTCTTAGACAGCAGCCCTTTCTTTGAAAGCAAAGTCCATGTCCCGCCACATTTTGGTTGGATGAATGTCATGCGCTTGACTTTGGAGCCAGCCAGCCGAGAGAGTAAAATCAATGTTGAGAGCCGATTCGCAATGCTGCTGCTCGCCTGTTAACGTCAATCCTCTGGCCTCACTGGCTGCCTGTGCACTTATTTTCACATTCAGTCTTCAAATCTCTGAATTGGGGCTCTAGACTGAGACCAATTTGGGTGCCTGGACATCCTAATTTGGATTAATTATTTTCTTGTTTTTTTTTAATCAGAGCCTTCGGAAGGGAGGGGCTGACCAAATATTACGGAAAGCGGCAAAGTCAAAGCGGAAGCTTAGAGCGGTGTTTCCCAACCCTGGTCCACGGGGAACACTATCCAGCCTGTTTTCCGTGTCTCCCTTCTCCGACACAGGTGAGGATGGCTTCTCCGGAACATGCTGACGAGCCGATCACTGGGATCACCCGTGTTGGAATAGAGAGACATGGCAACCAGGCTGGATAGTGCGGTTGGGAAAGACGGCATCGAGCCAATTTGATTGCTGCCCCCAAAGCCTGAACGAGCTGCAATCAGACAAGCGATCTCGCGGCCCATTTTGAAAAGCCGCCTCAAAGCCCATCCTCGCCTCTTAACACAGCTTGAGCCTCTGGGCCATGCGACTGGTTTTCAAGCAGTATTTAGTCCTAGTTTGACGAACCAATTTTCAGCACGAGCAGACATGCATCCCGGATTGTCACTTTTCCTGTCCGTTGCAAGTATTGTTATACATTATTAACATTTTTAATTCTTTATTTCATATATTAACCATGTTGAAATGTTTTATAGATGTGTAGAGTAGGTGAAATAGTGTTGAAATCAGTATAATTTGACCTTAACCTTGTTTTTGTCTAAAAATTCCTTCTCAGTGTTTTGCGCACACACATTCTTTTCGTGAGAACAGATTCTGCTTTGAGAGGACACACACACACACACACACACACACATTCTCTGTTCGCACCATCACTCACGGCCACTCTAAATCCAGTTCAATTTGTTTGTGAGATATTGTTTTGGGAAAAAAGTACGAAAAGTACCCTGAAAGTATATTTTGTCTAAAAAGATGAACACAGCTGCGGACTGTGTACGGAAATAATATTATGTAACATATTGTGTGAGAACCAATCTGTTTTACTTATTCATGATGGGAGGAGAAATAGGTGTTCTCTTACTGATTTGGATTCTTTAAAAGCTGTATTCCGCAAAAGAGGGGGCGCACGCGCACCCTGGAATTCCACCTTTTACGTGATGTTCAGTGTTGTGTGACCGGAGATTCTCTGTAATAAATCATCCTTGCAAGGGCCTTTCCACAAAGAAGTCTCATCTCCAATTTTTTAGAACACGCAAATGATGACAAATTATATCATCATTTAACAGTATCACATGTGGTCCGAGATCAAAATCTCTTCATTCAAAGTGTTCTTATCCAAGGACCCTAAAATCTGCTCTCGTCAACTTGTCCTTCAAACTCCCAAATCCAAACCCCAACGTCATTCAAAACTCCCGATGGTCACATTGAACCCTGATCAAAACTTCCTAACCTCTACAAAAACAGCCTGATTACAATAAACTGCTCACACGTTTCTCATCCAAACTTTTGCTCGAACCTTCTCCAAATGTGTCATGCGGATCTCCTGATTGATGGCAACCCGCTCTTGCGTTGTTGTCTGTACGTCAGCTCCGGTCCAGGATGTCCGCATGGAGCTGAGCGACGGGGCCGTGTTCTGCCGAGCCGACGCCATCTATCCGGCGCCCACCCTGGACTGGTCCACGGAGCCCCCGACGGACGGCGGGCTCCTTGACTACAAGACAAAGGTGGCGCTGACGCACGCAGGCTTGTATGACGTGGAGAGTTGCATGCAAGTGAAGGCAGTCGCGAGCCTCCACGTGGACTTCACATGTGAGGTCAGCAGCAAGAGGAACAGAAGACGAGCTCGCCTCAGGGTAGAAGGTACGGATGACCTCGTCCTGACCTCATGTCAACTTTTTGACAATCTCATGATCCAAACCTCCCGTGCAGACGCCATCCAGGCAGCGTCCGGCAGCGAGGTGAAGATTCCGTGCAGTTTTCCCGCAGAGGTCGACACCTTCGATCTGCTCTGGAGGTTCCGTCGTTCGGAGCACATCCTGTCCATGAACGTGAGCGGCCTGCGGCGCCGCACGACGGTCTCGGAGGACTGGAAGATCCACGTGATGGACGGACGCGCAGCGTGGCGTCACCTCAAACTCCCCAACGTGGTGGCCGAGCACCAGGGCACGTACACCTGCCAGGTCCGAACAAACGGGCTCAACTACATCACGCAGACGGACGTCATTGTCACAATAGGTAACCATCACCTGGATTGGCTCCCGATCCGCATTGCAGGATTCTCCGACTACCGGGCCGCGATCCGGTGCCGGTCCACAGGCAACTTGCTAGCGGACAACAGTCATGGGATTTGCATCATGCAATTGTTTGAAATTTCTTAAGCGAATGTACCGAAAATGCACAAAAGGGACGTGCGACCTTTGCCCGTTACCATCTGTTGTTCTTTTGCGAATACTGAGAGGGGACTCCGCTGCTGTAGGTGGCGCTATACACCATAGAGATGTGATCTACCAGTAATTTCAAAGAAGAAGAAGACGACCAGGAAGCGATTGTGCCGTGCGAAGACGTCGTACGAGTTTGCTTTTGTCGTTCTTGATCAACCGTTCAAAGCGTTTCTTTGCTGTTTGCCATCTGAAATTGCCTTCATATTCGCTTCTTTAATTAATTCCAAAACGATTTCTGTTTTGTCGTCCCCCCCAAACATACCTTACTTTATGGTTCGACATCGTTTTGGGACATGACGGGTGACGTCATATCCGGTCAAAGGGTGCGACGTGGATCCGGCCTTGTCAGCGTTTATTGGCAAAACCTGTTCCATAGCCAAAATTAGCATCTCAAACGTATGGTTCAGGTCAGCCTTCATATGAGTGAATGTTCAAATGCGTTTTTTTTCTCCATCAGACTCGAAGCTTCTGCCGCTGCTTGGCATCGTGGCCGCAGTGGGCCTCTTGCTGCTCGTGTCGGTCGCCGTCACGGGATTCTTGATAAGGAAACGTGAGTGAAGCCCAGCGGAATCTCAGGAAGGACCGTCTGAAAGCGGGTCCTCACCGCGCTGTGCTCTTTTGTCTAGTGAGGAAGTTGCAGAAGTCCAAACTGCAGAAGACGCCTGAAGAAGACCATCGAGTCACTGACGCAAAACACACTGAAATGCAAAACTTTGACTTACTGTCTTTGAAGGGCCTCAGGCAAAGGTATGCAAAGTTTATGGATCGAGGAGCTTCCATCTTACAAGGAATACGTCACAATCCCAACGCTATATGATTTGCAAAGTTGCCTGTGGAGTGGTGCCAATATTTTGGGGGAGGGGCCAACGGACTCCAACTCTTTGGACCGTCCAAATGAAAAACAAGACGCCATCTCACCTGAACTCCATCAAGCGCGTGGGAAGACTTGCAGCGCGGCGGCCGCCGGGCAAACGTGTCGTCTTATTGGAATGACTCCTCATTTGCTATCGTGTTCACGCAGCTGACACTTGTTGGGGGAACGAGCGCCACCGTGCGCTC
This sequence comes from Vanacampus margaritifer, assembly GCF_051991255.1. Lineage (NCBI taxonomy): Eukaryota > Metazoa > Chordata > Actinopteri > Syngnathiformes > Syngnathidae > Vanacampus > Vanacampus margaritifer. The sequence goes on along the minus strand of NC_135451.1, from coordinate 18,612,019 downwards.
TAAAAAGACTAAACAACGGCGTCATTTGGATCCGACGGCCTATTTAGCAAATTCAAGATCAAGTCGTCATATCAGGATACAAGTCGAAAAGTTCAAAGAGGGAAGGAAGGGCCTTTTTTCTTTTCATGCTACTTTGTTCACATAACAGTATGACTTTTATTCTGCAATTTGTTTAGAAAAATACTCATTAATTTCTGCAGTAGGCATTTTGCATCTTGTACTTTTGCAAAACAAATTGTTTTACTTCATGAACGGCTCCAAAACTAAGGCAGGGAGAAGCGATTATTGTTTGTACTTTTGAAAATGTTTTCTTTGTATTCAGCTTGAGAAGCAGCGATGCGATAAGGGTTCGGAAGGAGAAATGAAGGCTTAGCCTTGTTGGTTTGCAGAACATTTCTTTTGTTTTGATTCTGTGTTTTCATCTTGAATGACGATCGTGAGCCGCAAATCTGATTGCAGCCACGTCAAAAGGCCGCGCGGCTTTCTGCCGATTTGCGTAAAAATTTCTACTGTGATTTTTCTAAAATGAAAGAAATCATGAAAATAAATCGAACAAGCCAAACGTTTTTTGGCAAACTTTCATTTCAGCCTGGGCCAGGCAGCGCCTACCTTGCTTACCTTGCCTACCCTGACCGCACGTCACTGGCAGTGAGCGCTCCCCTCATGAAAAGTCCAATGCTGGTATCCGTTTCCCTCGGTTCCGTTCTCACCGACCGTACCGAGTGGCCCATTCAAGCAGTCACATGCTTACTTGCATTTATTTGCGTAACTCAACACAGTACAGAATATTATTCCCGGCTCAAAGCACACGCTGGGTCTACCTCGCTCTAATCTAGAGGTGGGCAAAAGCGGGTCCTGCAGGTTTCTCACCTCAGACACAAGCTGATTCCAATCAGCAGGATGGTTATCAGGCTTATGCTGATGATCATATATCAGCTGTGTTGGAGAAGGGACACATGCAAAACCTGCAGGACTCCGGCCCTCCAGGCCCTCCAGGCCCACCTGTGCTCTAATCTGTCCCGCAAGCAAAATGAAGTCAAACCAACAACAGTATTCTTACAGCAAGTCGTTTGTTACACTCCAGTTGAGGTCAACTGGAAATCGAAACCCAAAACCAAGAAAATTACACACAATGCACGCTTAAATGCAAACACACTTTGTTTAGCGCGTTTCGTAGCTAATAAGCGCGCTACTCGCGGCACTTTTAGCTCTCAAAAGAACGGCTACTCATACAAAAACGCTTCAGGAATGAATAAAGACAGTAAAAGTTAGCCCTTCCAACGCTACCAAAAAAAAAAAATTAATAATAATGTTATGGGGCAGATGCCACGGACTTCCACACATCAGTGAAATGCTTCGGACACCGGAGACCGACGCACCCGCACGAGTCACACCCGTCGACGGGAAGGCGCCACAAAGGCGGAAGCGCAAGAACTGGGACGCGGCCCACACGTGGCAAAACAGCAACCGGAACCAGCGCTGATGTGTGAAACCTGAAAGTCGGAAGTCCCGCCTCCTCCGTGGCATATTGGCAAAACTTGATTGTGACTTTTTCTTCTTCCATTTTTTGCGGCACACCCCTAACAGCGAATCGTTACTTTCGAGAGTTGGCAACAGCGCTTTTCAGCTTGGGCTCGCTTCCTGATTGTTTCTCTTTCTGCCCGGAGTGTAAAATTCACAAGGGCGGGTCCTCTGAAGGCCAAATTTGGCGGCCGCATGACGTCACTCGACAGAACGCACGGCCTTGCGTAGGAATGGATCTGGTCTGGCAGACCGTCCAATCATACCCGTTGGGTCCGTGAACGTATCCGCGCATGCCGTCGGGTCGTGCTGCGGGTGACTTGAGTCGTGCGGCAGACAAATTTGGCCTTGGGAGGAGCCGGCCTTGTCAATCTGGACATTCGTGTCACGTCATGATGTCAGAGTTTGCAACAAATGGGAGGATTCGCCGACATAAACTTTTATGCTGAAGACGGACTTTTGGAAGGGGGAAAAAAAAAGGGAAAATGCGGCCCACCTCTGCCAATTTGCATGATGTCATCTACGAATACGTGAAAAAAAAAAAGCCTTGACGCATACAGACAGTTCAACTTTGAAGTTGGCAATATTGACCAGATTTCGCATTTGGCATTGGTGAGGAAAATTTGGATTTGGAAATCCAGATAGTAGCAAATTGCGTGCTCACAAGAGCCGCAAGTTGTCCTCCCTGTAGTCGTGGGAGTCTCCGGCAAAGGGCAGCGGCGGCGGGTGGTTGTAGAGGCCCATGAGGAAGATGATGATGGTGCCAAAGGTCATCACCGGGGTAATGAGGAAGAGGCAGAGGCGGTCCACGGTGCGGGCGATGCCGCTCCAGTTGTCCTTCTCCTGCGAGGGCAACAACGCGTCAGATGGAAAAACAAGACAAACAGAAAGAAAGACGTCAGATCAACACCAGCCGCTCAACGCGATGTTTGTTGAGGGCGCGCACCGAGCAGATGTTGCTTCCGATGACGTCATGACAAGCAGGGCAACATTTTGCTGGAAATATGTGGAAAGTTTGCGGAAGGTTGCCGAGTGGCCACAGAGCTTCGAGTGTCACGGGCCGGTTTGTCGTGTCTTGCTTCGTTCTGCCCTCTGCTGGTCATTTGTTGCCCGTCTTTCTTTTTTTCCCGGGATGTCGGTGGGCGGAGCTCCTGCGTCTCTGCAGGCAATCCTATTTAGACGCAGGACTGACGGGAGGAAGATTGCCAAGATGTTGTTGTTGCCACAGCATTTTGTTCCTCTCAGTCTTGTTATCTGCGAGTTCCTGCCAGCAGTACTTTTAGTCTTCTGTTGTTTCTTGCAAGTACTGCAGTGAATGTCCTGGTTGTTGATTTGTACGTACCTCGTTGAGGTCTTTTGTTTTCATTTTCAGTCTTAGTAGCCTTTCTTCCTCCCGTGGCGCACCGTCCACCTTCCTTGGTTAGTCATTTTGCTTTTCTGTTAGGTACACGTTGACCTTTTTGCCACATGGCTTTTTGTTAGTATTCAGTCATGCGGCAAGCTCCGTTTGTTCAATAAAAAAACGGTCGAACCATTCGAGTTGCATTTGAGTCACGGAACATTTCACCGTTGAAATGTTCTTTCCACCGTTGACATTTTCTTTCTCCCGTTGACCTTTTCAACAGCAATCGCCGTTTGTGTGACGAGTCGCGACATGGAAAGGTGTGAATTTGACATGCCGACGTGATGGACTGACCTCGTTGTAGTCGTTCTTGTTGCGCATGTGTTTGATGATGTAGTTCGCTCCGTCCACCGCCGGCTTGATTTCGCCGTACAGCTGCTCGGTGACTCCGCCGTCCTTCTGCAGCTTTTTCACTGCCGAGGCAAACGTGTGACGTGAAAAGGGAAGGAAGCAAAAGGCGGCGCCGGTGGGGGTTTCCGGGTGGGAAATTCCGGGTGGGAAATTCCGGGTGGCGTACCGGTGGCGTGCGCGGGTCGCGTGACCAGCCCGTGTCGGACCGACTGCCTCTCGAACATCAGGTCGCTGCGGGACTTGACGCTGTAGTACTCCTCGGCCGAGGCGATGTAGCCCGCCGAGCTGGAGCGCCGCTGCAAGGCGCCGTCCCAGTACGGCTCCGACTCGGCCGGCCGCGACATGAGCAGCAGGCGGGGAAGTCGCTCCAGGAACAGCTGAAAGGGACACGCGGTCGCTTGCGGTCGCTTGCGGTCGCTTGCGGTCGCTTGCGGTCGCTTGCGGTCGCTTGCGGTCGCTTGCGGTCGCTTGCGGTCGCTTGCGGTCGCTTGCGGTCGCTTGCGGTCGCTTGCGGTCGCTTGCGGTCGCTTGCGGTCGCTTGCGGTCGCTTGCGGTCGCTTGCGGTCGCTTGCGCTTCAACGCACGCTGCCGGCAGGCAAGCCGGACTTTTTCACGTTCGCGAAAAAACACTCGACAATCTTGTACTTGATGATATGAAATGGAATATGAAAGCAGGGATGGGGAATCCTGGTCCTCGAAAGCACCACTGGCCTGCCTGTTTTCTGCGTCTCCCTCCGCCAACACAGCTGACTCAAATGATCGGCAAGCTCTGTAGAAGCCTGATAAGGATCTTGTTGATGGAGCCCAACAATGTCAAACAGGCAGAAAAGTGGCTATCCGGGACCAGGACCAGGGTTCACCGAGATCAAGCATTCATTACCTGTACTTCTCGCCTTGGCCAGCAGGAGGCAATATTGTGTAATACAGTCATGCAGAGCCAAACCACGTCAACATATGCCTGTGAGTGTTGTTCAGATATTTGCCGTCTGCAAAAGAACTCCATTGATGCTAACCGTTAGCATGTCAATGGGCGTTTGTATTGTAGCAATGCAGGGCTGGCCAATAAATCGAATTCATTCGAAACATCATCAGTTTAAAAATGGAATCATTGAAAATGTGCTAAAATGGTGAAATGGACTTTGGGTTAGTTGGTTGCCATTTTTTTTCATTGACGATATCGCCCAGCTCAAGTAGCATGTGCATAAACATTGTTTTGTGGCATTTGTGCGCGTTACCCTCTTGGTCCACTCGGACATGACGTGCGTGCTGGGGCTCCGGAAGTGCAGGTTGAGGACCACCACGCAGTTCAAGACCACCACCGTCACCAACACCATGATGAACATCAGGTACCTGCGGCACAGCAACTGCTGGAAACAAAGCCATAAACAAACAAAGCAACAAACAAACGCATGTCTGACTTGACAATGAGCGGGACGGAGAGGGACGTTTCCGGAAGCCTTTGCGAGATGAGCAGCAGGAAGACGGACTGCGCCAGAAGCACCGAGATGGACAAGGTCATCTTCTCGCCACCTGAGACACGAGACGGACACGCTGAGGAGCCCGACGAGCAAAGACGAGCGGGCCGTGACGGACTGACTGTCTGCGGGCAGGTAGTAGACGAGCGAGGCCAGGAAGGAGATGAGCACGCAGGGGATGATGATGTTGACGATGTAGAAGAGCGGCTTGCGTTTGATGATCAGGTAGAAGGTGATGTCCTGATGCTTGCTGCTCTCCATCGGGATGTGCTTGTACGTGTTCCTCTTGGCCGGACGGTGGATCACCTCCCACTCGCCGTTCTCTGACCCGCAATCACAGCGCACAGCCGGCCGTCACCTTTGACCTCCGACCCCGAGTGCTGCCGGCTGGGCGGGCGGGCGCGCGTCTGCTCACCCGTGAAGCCGGCCGGGTCGATGATGATCCACTCCACCGTCCACGTGCTGTTGTCGTCACCCATGTCCGTCTTCAGGAGCATTCGGATCTCTTTGGCGTTGTACGTCAGAGAGCTGCAAAGGAGTGGGTGGGAGTTGGGGGGGGGGGGCACACGTCAAGAAAGACCACCCGCCCTGCTGTGCACAAACAGGAAATCCCCTCAGTTACTTTTGGCCTTCCGGCATGTCATTCAGCTCTCTGCCACTAGATGGCGGCAGACTACCATTTGACGCCAGTCTTTCCTCAAGGGTCACGTGCCAAAAAATCCAAGGGCCGCTTACACCTTTTTTGCTAGTCAAAATGAACTATCCTCACTCAAGCTCTGCAATATATCAAAGTCATGTATTAGTAGCAAATGCCATTTTCAATATAATTTAATATAAGTTATGGCTGGCGTGCGCCTCCAAAAGGGATTCTCACTTTTCACGAGAGTTTAACTTTGCCTCATGAAAGCAAGCAAGACATTTTCAACACGTTTGACAAGAGATTGTAAATATAACAGCCACACTATTAATACTCATTTTTGACAAAACATGAAATTGAGCAAATTGTGACTTTGGAGGTTTTGACCTGCCGCCAGCGTTCGACGTTTTCAAAATGGACGCTGGGCCACCCGAGCCATAGTTTGGACACGGTCCGAATTTGAAAGAGGAAGAAGAGGAAATAATTCAAGCTCAGTAATGTAGTTTTTGCTGAAGACAAATTCAGTCTTCAACCCTCATTCCGATCATCCTGCTTGTGTTGACGCTAAACACATCTGCCAACTTTCACATCAAGTAGAATTTGTGAGTAAATGAAAATACGTTTGAATAAATGAAGAAAGTGAGGAAAAAGTGGGGCGAATTTCAGAAAAAAACTCAACACATTTGCCGGCAGCTGCAAAGAAGGTGTCTTGAGCGTCTTTTGCGGAGGACTCACGTGAACTTGAGGGTGCAGTTCTGCCAGTCGAAGGGGAAGTAGTTGACGTTGATGGAGCAGGACGAACGGAAGATGGCGGGCGGCAACCAGTAGCACTGACCCGTGTACTCCACCAGCACGTTGCAGTAGTACGCCACCTTGAACTGGGCGTCGTTACTGGGGAGGTGTGTGTGTGTGTGTGGCGGGGGGGGGGCACTCATCAATACCTTGACCCAGATCCTTCCTTCAAATGTCCACTACAAACCCTTTTGTAGTGGTTGGGGAATTCACAATTCTCAACATTAGTCAGGTTTCCATCCAATTGTTTGGAATTTTCGAAGCAAATGTACTGAAAATGCGCAAAACGAACAAGCGACTTTTGCCCGTTTCTATCTGTTCTTCTTTTGCCAATATTGAGAGGGGACTCCGCTGCTGTAGGTGGCGCTATACACCATAGGGATGAGATCCACCACTAATTTCAAAGAAGAAGAAGACGACCAGGAAGCCATGCGATGACATCATACGAGTTTTCTTTTGGAATTCTTGATCAACCGTAGCATTTATTTGCTGTTTTTCATCTTAAAATGCATAATTATTGGCTTCTTTAATGAATTCCAGAAGGATTTCTGTTTCGTCACCCCAAACATGCCTTACTTTATCTACAAACTTACAAGTGACGTGTATCCGGTCTTATCAGTGTTTTATTTGCAAAACCAGTTTCCATTGCCAAAATTTGCATTTTCTTTTTTTTTCGATACGCTTCAAAATCCACCCCCTCCAAGCGTATAAAAATTTTGGGCCAATTTTGGGACCTTTTTCGAATTTGTTGAAAATTGGAATAAAAATGGCAGGATGGAAATGGAAACCCAACTATTGGCTCCTCCCCTGCTGACGACAAAGGGATTTGTGTGTCCGTGTTGAAAGGAATGCGAGCGGAACGATTGCTTTGCCAGCAGCACATCTTTTGCTCTCACTTGTTTTCCAGCACGATCTCGGGCAGCCAAACCATGTTGGACGGCAGGCGCAGCATTTGGATGCCGTCGAACTCGCTGGTGTTCCACGTCAGCCGGTAGTCCATCCACGTCTGACGCACGCAAAAACACGGCAAGTTTATTTGAGCGCGTGGGGAGACGTTGGCGGGTTGCGGGTTAGAACTCACGTGTTCAATCCAGACGTTGGTGAGCAGCGTCTCGTCCACTTCTTTCTACAAGAACCGGCGGCAAAAGCCACATCAAAGTGCCTTCGGGCTCGCATTGCCAACAGCACAACGCATCCATCTACCTTGCACGTGTGTGTGTGTGTGTGTGTGTGTGTGTGCGCGCACGCACCAAGGAGATGAGGTTGGAGAGCATGAGCGCCAGGTAGACGTCAACGGCGTCCTGTTGTCTCTCCACGGGACGCAGCTCCTTGTTGTAGCCGCGCTCCTTCAACAGGTGGTTGATGAGACGCTCTTCCTCGTTCCGACACCAGCACGCTACGCGCACACGCACACGCGTTCAGCAACGCATCAAGTCAAATCATCTAGTTAGACAACAACACACTTTGAAGGTCAACAATCAACAACATTGATGCCGTCTTTCACAACTTGTGCACTTTCTTCTCCTGAATGCGACGCCACCTTAAAATTTCATAAGAAATAAAATATCACAGACGTTCAATAGCACTTTTTGTGTTCTTCACACTAATACGAGTATTCCCTGGAAGCGCTCACCATTTTGGATTGGTAAGATTTCACTTGAGCAGATGATTGGCCGCGCATAGCACCAAGGGCTTCATGTCACACTTTTGTTGCCTTACAAGTATCGGGGAGTGGCATCAGCAGCCTCGGCAAGTACCCGATACCTTCGAATACAGCCGGTATCAGCCTGAGAGCAAAACCAGGAATTGGGACTCACCCTAACCATAAACAAAACCATCATTCAGATTGTTCCATTGATGTGGTCGATATTCGGATATGAAAGTTTAATGAGAGGAGAAAGTTTGATTTTAACAAATAAATTCCGAAAATACAAACTTTAAAAACATTTTTTAAGAAGGCCTTGAATTGTGGAAAAGACGCAGACGTGAGTTTGATTGGCGCACAAGCACGCTTCTAGTTTTTTTTTTTTTTTATCATCAGTCATTTAGTGTTTGAGTGTCTGCAGCCAAAAGAACCTCCAGCGGCACGTTCAAGCGCTCCAGTTTCAGGAGACAGCTGCGTCCTCCTCACGAAACACTCAAACCTCCGCCAAGGCAGACATTTGCCATAAACGTGTCTCAACAGGTTACGTTTCAACATTGAACGTACGTTTACATGAAATCAAATCCTGATGGATTGCGGTTTGACGGCACAGCACGCGCACTTGATTGCATCCGTCACTATTCGACAAAGATTAGCATCAATGGAGGTTGCCGTTCATCAAAGTGGACTAAGAAGTTGCAGCGTAAACACACAGACTTGTTCCAGTGCAACCACAAACTCCCTGGTGGAGGAAACTACCGATTGTGATCAGGATGGCGCAATAATCGTTTTTGAAAAAAAGTCAACTGACCAGGCCACAACAGGACGAGCAGCAGCACAGCGACAGGCTTCATGTTGGACTTTTGTCGGGAAGAACTCGTCCGTCCGTCCGTTTTCCTTCTGACCTTGTGCCAACGTGCGTTGGAGTGACAGTCAGCAGCTGCGGCAGAAAATAGAAATCGGCAACGCTTGCTCGCTCTGTCCCGGACACAAAACACAACAGCTGCGTCAATACTCACTCAACAGCAACCTTCAAACTCATCTCAAGACTTTTTGGGGGGGAAAAATCTGATTAAAAAATGACACGTCAACACAAAAGCCAACCGGCAACCAAATACAAACAAGAAGACGAACAAACGTCAAAGGAGCAAAGCCAAAAAAAAGGAGCTTCAACAACGATTGTGTGTTTGAATCGACAGGTTCATTTTGCCAAAACCATACAAAAAGTATCGTTTAGGAATGTGCCAGTATTAGATTGTCACGTGGGCAAAAGTATTCAAATGAGCTTTTTGAAATATTTGAGCAAATGCAACGCAAGCAACAACAAAAAAACGAGCAAATGTTTGGAACAGAAGAATACAGCCACAAATGTGAACATTCTTCTTCTGTTGTAATTCTTCTTAGTAAGTCATAGTGTAACATCACTGGTGAGCTATTTTTAGAACAGAGCCACGAGGCTACTCATGTTGCACCATTTTTCTAGTTTTATTTTTATTTTTTTTGGATGGGGTATTGCCCATGAATCGCAAAAAAAGCTTCTGTTTGCAGTGTCCCTCTGGTCATGCTCCCTCCATCCCTCTGTGTGTAACTGCTCACCCCTCCCCGCTCTGCTTTAGGAGGAGGCAATTAACCTCAAAGAGGCAACTCGTTTGCTCAACTCAGCAAGCAGCCAATCGTAGCGCGCCTCGCTTAGCAAAAGGAAAAGAAGAGCTCATGACCAGAGCGTCGACTTCTTGAACGTTTTGAAAAGCGACAAATCGGTTCATCGGCCCACGGCGAGCATTCAATCCCTCGTACGTACGCACCTGGAATGACGATGTAACCGTTTGCTTGCAACAAGTGCACATTTATTTGTCAAACATGAAGACAAAGTGTTGTTCAAAACGAGTCCTTTGAATGCGGGCGTATCAGAGCGAGAGGTTGACGTCGTTCTTCTTGCCGCTGCTCAGGCTGTGGATCATCGCGATCATGGCCGAGTGCTTGTTGAGCTGCTCCTCGGCCTGCTTGAGCTTGACCTCCAGCTGACCTTTCTGCAGCTCCAGAGACGACGCCTGCGTGCGCACGGAGGGAGGGAGTTGGACGGTCGGTCCGGTCGGTCGGACGGACGGTCGGACGGACGGCGGGCACTTACCTTGATGCTGGCGTCCTTCCTGGCCTGCTCCGTCTTGTTCAGCTCCTTCCTCAAAAGGTCCAGCGCCTCCTCCAGCTCCCGCCCGCGCCGCTCCGTCTCCCGTCCTTTGTCCGCCGCCGCGCGCAGGTCACCTCGCAGAGCTGATGGCGAAAGCAGGACATTCCAACTCCGCCGCATGTTAGCGTGACGAGAGCTCACCTTGGACGTCCTCGTCCTTCAGCTGCAAATCCGAACGCAGAGACTTGATGACCTCCTCCTTCTCCTTCAGCAGCGACAAAGTCCTGACAGGAAGGAGCAAATGCGAAGACAAGAACTCAAAAGCAAAGCGAGACTGTTGTCACGTTGTCACGTGACTACGTGGTGTCAAAGGTCATACTTGTCGTGCTGCAGCTGCAGCGCTTGGTGCTTCTTCCTCAGCGCGTCGTTGTTTGCGCCGAGGTTGGCGTGCGTCGCTTCCAGCTCCGTCAAGTCGCGCTCGCTCGCCTTCAACCTGCCAACAAGCACAAAAATACAAAGTTGCAAAGAAATACAACTGCGTGTTGCCCCTTGTTTTTCTTTTTTTCTGACACGAAACCACTCTAGTCATAGTAAAATGGTAAAAACAAGTGACAACGGATTAGTCGGCTGACGAGAATATTGAAAGATCATCTGTCAAATTGGCAGATTTTTTTGCTGATTTTTAAAAAAGCACAAATCAGCCAATGAAACGATCCTGGCCAATTAATCATGCACAGGATTTGTTCAAATGTGTGTTTTTTGTTTTGCTTGACAGAAAGTGAACAAGCTGCAGGATGTTTTTCTCTCTTTCTTCCGACATGGACGGATGCGACGCGAGGACGCGAGGACGCGAGGACCCGAGGACGCGAGGACCCGACCTGATGAGGAGAGCGTTGTAGGCGGCTTTGAGGTTCTGGTGCTCCTCCGAGTCCAGCTGCAGTCGGCCGTTGTGCCGCAGCAGCTCCTCCGCGTCGGCCTCGGAGCGTCGCGCCTCCTCCAGCTGCGCGGCCAGCCGGCCCTCGAGCTCCTCCCCCCGCCTCTCCGCCTCCTTCAGCAGGCCGGCCAGCTTGCGAGACTTCACGTCACGCGGGCGGCAAATTAGAACCCGCGCCATCAAGGTGAAAAGACCGAAGCGCTGGCTGGCTCACCTCGGCCTCGGCCTGAGCTCGCTGGAAGTGGTACTGCGCCATCAGGCGGTCGGACTGAGACAGCGCCGCCGACTTGGCTTCCAGCAGGTCCTGAAGGCGACTCTCCTCAGACTGAAGACCACATTAGCATTGAACCCACATCAAATTAACTCATTTGCTCCCCAAAACCGATAAATATGTTCCATTTGAAATATTACCGCGCTCCCTCCCAAAGGTGTAGTTATGCTTTTTTTTTTTATGCTAGAGAATACAGAAGTCTTTAATGCAGCCTCTGACCTGAAGAGGTGGCTTAAAGCAATGGTCGTTATTACAAAAACGGCCAGCAGGTGGAAGCAGAGTATAAGCGATCAACCAGGGCCATGTTGCAAAAAAGCTCTTTCCCCCACAGTTTAAAACACATTTGTTAATAATGATTACAATTCTTATGCCAATTGCTGCAAAACGGAAACAGATTAGAAATTTCCCTGATGCCAGAAGAGACTCTGATCTTTCTTTTGGTAGGTTCCATGTTTTCATAGCAATTGAACACAATATTCTGTGGGCCTTGCAAAATCAGTCCAAATCCAGTAAGACAGCCGGGAGCGAAGGGGGTTGCTTCAGTGAAAACGGCTGCCAGTGAATGAGTTAAGCATACGTCAGGTGAAAGCCAAAGGGTAAGCAGAGCTGCGTGGAGTTTTCTTGGATGCAAGCTGTGTTACATCCCCGATATCGTTCAACATCTTGGTGAATGAAGTGCTGCTTCCGGGAAGGAAAACACAATCTTTGGAGGGGGGGGGGGGGGGGGGGGCTCAACAAAGTCCCACAGATCCCGCCCTAGTTGTCACCGTAACAAAATCCATGCATTCTTTTATGACTTACGGCGATGGCGGCGAGCTTCTGCTCGTAGACGTCGATGATGTCAGACACGTGCGCGTCCTTGGCCGGCTCCTGCAGCTGCAAACCACAAGAGGGCAGCACTCAGCTGGCCGTCATGATCTCAAGAAGAAGACAGGAAATGCGTTGCAGACCTCCAAGCCGCCGTGGAGCTTCTCCACTAGGCTGTGGACGCCGCTGGATGTGCCGGACACCTCCAGGGCGCTGGCGTTGGTCCGAGGAGGCGGGACTTCCTGCACGGGAAGACGCTTGACGGACAGCTCGGCCTCTCTCTGCCTGTAAGCGTTGTTGGCGGCCATGCTGTCCCCGAGGCTGGAGGAAGACCACAGCACACTTGAAAGGAGATTTTTCAGCACTAATTCAAGCAAAGGTGAGAAAACGGATGGACGGCGCTCGGCCGCCGGGTTCGGGCTTTAACATTCCGTCCAAAACACACGCCGGGAAATGACGACTCCCCACAAAAATGCACGGATGCCACAACATGATGATGCGGACATTTTTGGTCAAAATGAAACTCCTCAAGTCACTTCAACAAGATGGCAGCACTGCAAGACTTGTCAAAACAAAGTTATGAAATCAACGCAAGCGTCCTTGGCAACAAAACGCCAAAAGACGGACAATCGGCGGCCCATTTACTCGCTCGTTATTCGCTCTTCTAAGACAAAGATAATGACTTTGACAAGCTGCCATTTCTCTCTCTGTTCAATTTTAAAGGACACAGAACCGTCAAAGGGTTCTGCTCGTAATTCATTACATTATTGGTATAAAAGAGTCCCAAAAAAAAACAAGTTCATTTTACCAACATTGGCATCGGAATCAGCCCAAATTTGTATTTTTTTAAATCCACATTTGTTGGGCCCTAATTTTTTATCACGTTATAATTAGAAGCAAATGTGGGTTAAGTACGGCAAATCCGCCTCTCAGTTCTGAGGTTGTGGGTTCAAACCGGGGCTGTGGCATTTGCATTCAAAATGTCCTCCTCATGGCGCGACTCATAATGCGTCCGCTTTCGTCTGATTGGCCAGCGAGAGACTCACAGCAGCGAGGGGAAGTCCGGCAGCGGCGCCGCCTCGAAGAGCAGAGCCAGGCCGGCGTGCACGCGCGCCCTGTGATGCGAGGTGAGGGCCAGAGCGAGGGGCGTGGCTATCCTCGGGTCCTGGAGGGGAGGGATGAAGAAGAGGAGGAGGACGGCGCAGAGACGGCGAGAGAGCAGGAAGACGGAGGTCACCTGCAGCGTACGGTAGAACCCGCTCTCCATGTCCTTCACCCGCTGACGCAGTTTGCTCATCAGCGCCAAAGTGCTGAGCAGAGCATCGGCGCACACCTGACTGCACGCACGCACACACACGTGACGTCATCATCACATACAGTCATGGGCGATGACACCGCCACCTGATTGGCTGACCTGAGGCTGTTGTCTGCGCTCGGGGGCGGGCAGGCCACGGGGTTGTCGCCATGGCAACAGGCCAGCAGCGTCTCCACCTGCAACAGACAGCGCTGGGCGCTCACCTGCTTGGACAGCGGCGCCAGCGTGGCGTCCTTGCGGCACATGAGTGGGGCGGTTAAGGCTTTTGCTGCAAGCTGACATGACGGCAAGCGTGGCGGGAGGTCGGCCGGCGCCACAAAGGCAGCCGGCGCCACAAAGGCAGCCGGCGCCACAAAGGCAGCCGGCGCCACAAAGGCAGCCGGCGCCACAAAGGCAGCCGGCGCCGGATGGCCAGGATATGGAGCAGCACGCTGTTGACGTGAGTGACGCGCTCGCAGTGTCGCCGCAGGTGGGCGTCGTCTCCCTGACCCTTGACCAAGTCCAGCAGGACGGGAAGGAGCATCTCCACAAAAGTCTCCGTGCCGTCCGCCACGCTGGCGGCGCCCAACGCCTCCTGGCCAGACAATGGTCACATGACGCATTCTTTGGTCTACGCGACATGGACGACATGGCGCGAGATGGTTCGAACCTCCAGCAGCTCCTTGAGCAGCTGCAGCGCCTTGAGTGAGCAGGCCTCGGCGCCACCCACGGGCGAGCTGAGCCACTGCACCAGCGCCATCCCGGGCTCGGCCTTGTGCTCCGGCGGCGCCTGCCTCCGACCGGCCGCCCTCAGGTCGGGTGCCGGCGGTTTGAACAGCGCCTGGCACAGCAGCGGGCGCAGAGCCGGCACGCCGCACATGGCAAGGAGCAGCTCCAGAACCTGCGGACGCGCAACAGGTGAGCTGCAGAGGATCCGCGACGCGTTTCGGTGCAGACTCGCAACTCACCTTGCCGGCTGAGTGGCCGTCTTTTAACTGCAACAGTCCTAAAACCTGAGACACGCACGCCGACAGGTGCTGGTACCTGCGGACCACAACAAAACCGCTTTAGACGCGGCTGGCACGCGCGCGCGCGTATGTGCGTCTGCTACCGAGTGAGATAATCTGCAATTTTGGGGTTCTGCAAGAGATCAACCAGAAGATCAACTGAATATTTCCGGGTCAGTGTGCCGTCGCCGTTGACGATGATGTTAAAGACCAGCTGGAAGGTCTGATGGATGTTTTTGGCGTCGAAGAGCTGTGGCGCGCACACACACACACACACCTTGAGATGTGATTCTCCACAAGTAAGCAATCAAGTGAAGGAAAAAGGTCAACAGGCCACGCCCACCTTGTCTCCGACCTTCTCGTTGAGAGTCAGACTGGCCAAGATGGACAAGGTGAAGACCACCACGGTCAGACTGTTGTGGGACAGGAAGGCGATGAGCGTCCGATAAAACGGCTTCACCTGCTCCTGTTGGGTTCACGTCACTTCAGCTTCACTTTTCACTGACAAAGTCCACTCAAAATGTCTTGCGGTGTCGAGAATGAGCCAATGCGAAGGCCGTGAACATTCACTCATTCATTCTTGGCCGCTGGCAAGGCCAACCGCCGTCACCGCATCGGCGCCGCATCGGCCACGCATCGACCACGCATCGGCCACGCATCGGCCACGCTCACCAGAGACTTGACGTGACTCCGCACGGCGTGGTTGCTTCGACACAAGTTGGCCATCAGGCCCAGGCACGGCATGATGATGTCATCGCTCTGCGATTGGCTGCGAGGAAAGATGCGGCTCACGTGATTGGCTGGCAGTCAAACATCATGCGCACATGAGGCGCATCTCAATACGCTGCAGTTAAAAATGTAAACGTGATTTAAAAAAGAAGAAATCATGTTTGATGGTTGGAGCTTCAAGATCATTTTCAAAAACTTAGCATGTTACTCACCAGAAAATGTCACACTAAATTTGAATAGAGAAATTAGGTAGAAAGTCACCTTCTGCATCAAGTAATTTCATGTGTATTATTTAATGAACCCGTATGAGGTTTCTTTTTTTTTTTTTTTTACCTGCTTGAAGGGAACTAGAGAAATAAAACGAATTGAATGTCTTGCCAATCCATGCAGCTGTCTGCCTGTCCTTCTTACATGTTGGACACGAGGAAGGCGATGAGCTCGTGGACGTGCTTGGCGGACGGGAAGATGCGAGTGCTGTAGGTGAGCTTCTGCAGCAACTGTAAGCTCTTTGCACAAACACAACTGCATTAGAGGAGCTGCAAAAAGCAGAAGCGCAAACAAACCGCGGCCACAGATGGAAATCTGCGACACAGCAACCACAAATGAAGTTCATTACGCAAAGTACCAATACAAAGTACACATGTGAGGTGCGGGTCATGTTTTTTTTTGTCCACTTGGGGTTGCCATACACACGCTGTGACGTTGAATGTGTGTGGCTTTAGAAGGTGGGGCCTGGCCAGGTGAGTGATTGGATTTTTTGGGGCTCGATGGCAATTTGGCACAATACAATTCCAATAACGGATTGATCAGCAGATTATCAGTTGTAATATGAACCGCGGTATGGCAAGAACGCAGGTTTGAACCTATGGCGGGTGCGTCGGGAACATCCAGCCCACGTCCATGCAACTGAAGACGGCAATGGCTAACCTGCAGTACCAGAGGGTCCCCGGGGGTGGCGCTGTGGCGATGAACAATCAGTGCCAGGATGCTGGTGAGGTTGAAGTTACAGTGTAGGATCTTCCTGCCGTCATCATCGCAAGCTGCAAGGAGGTGACGGATTAAGCGAAATGACGGCGCCGGTTGAAATTACGATCGAGTGGAAAGTACCGAGCTGCGTCAGTAGGGACAAGATGGCAGCGGCCACGGTGGGACACGCGTTTGCGTTGCCGGTGAGCTCCACCAGCCCGTGGACGCACTCGGTCGGCAGCAGCTGACCCGAGGACAGCAGATGGACACATTTGGGCGTGGAAAGCTCCTGCAAACATGAAAAAGTGCGATTTGGCGTTCTTTCACCAAAGATCATTTGAAAGAGGCTTTTCGAGCTGAACGCCACACGTGGAGTCAAAAGTGAAATCCGGGCAACTTCTCTGCTTGGAGGTAACAGACAGCAATTTGTGTGCTTTCAAGCAATAATACTGCGAACCACCAAAGTATAATGATTGCTCATCTAATGAATACAGTACACAGCACTTCCTTAGCCCTGCTAGCTTATCTTTCTCACCCTATCAAGTAATTGTCCTTCTCCGCCCGCTTAAATCAAACATGTATAATATTAAGACCATATGATACACATTAAGTTCACGTGAGTTAAAAGAAATCCTTAAAACTGTGTGTGGTTGCATAACAACGTTGGACGAGTATGCGGTTAGGGCTGAACAATTAA
The DNA here is from genome assembly GCF_051991255.1 of Vanacampus margaritifer. Lineage (NCBI taxonomy): Eukaryota > Metazoa > Chordata > Actinopteri > Syngnathiformes > Syngnathidae > Vanacampus > Vanacampus margaritifer. The sequence continues at coordinate 18,595,366 of NC_135451.1, read as the reverse complement.
GCAAATCCACATAGCAATGTGGGCTATTTCAATGTCATTTTCAAATCACAAAGGCTTATTTTTTTTCCATTCATATAGTATATATTTTATACATTTATTTAATAATAATAATAATAATAATAACCCTGCATCAGATTTATAGTGCTTTTGTAGACTCTTTAACAATGGAACAGATACATTACTCATGCACATCCACACTGTGGTGGCCTTAAGCTACTTGAGTAGCCGCAGCTGCCCCGGGGCAGGCTGGCGGAAGCGTGGCTGCCAGTGTGCGCCTACGGCCCCTGCAACCACCGCCATACACCAGTGTGAGGAGCACTGAAGGCCGTGCGTGTGAAGTGCCTTGCCCAAAGACACAACGACACATGACTTGGCGAGAGCGGGGATCCAACAGCCGACCTTCTGGTTACTGAAGGACCGGCGCGACGCCACAATATTTATGCAGGGTCTACATAAATTCAATCCACGTACAGTCCATGTTTACATTGAAGCACGAAAAGTTATATTAATATAATCACAGATTTGTTTGCATTGTTGTAATCTGATTTATGACCGACTGGCTTGTTTTCGCCTTGAATTGTTTGGTAGAATCTTGCGACGTTGTGTGAAAACTTAAATTAACTAATGCATTAATGGAAGGTTCGGTTGCCTTTGTTTTAGCAGTAGGCAAACTTGTACAACCAACACTAAACATGAGTGTTTATTTATGGTGAATGTTAAACACATATTAGAAGAGGACCTTACAAAAGTCGCACATTAAATCGCACTGCAAATCATAAGCGGCACAATGAATAAACACAGGACAGTCACGTGAATCTTGAGGTTTAAAGCATCATAAAAGGAAATTCAGTGTAAAAACAACATAGTAATAATAATTTATATATCAGAAGAGATTTAAAATCGAGTCACCTCCACTTGTTTCAGGAGCTGCGCCGCACTTTGAGCGCTTCTGTCGCTTTCATACTGCTGCGTGGCGAGCAGAAGAGACTTCAAGCAAGTCGTCGCGTCCATTTCGTGAAGGAGACAACATTAAAAAATAAATAAAAAAAGACAACTACGTTGATTATTCACTATTACGCTGCGTGTGAGAGAGTCAGAGATCCAAACACGAAAAGCTCGACGCTTTTCAAGTCCGACGACGGTGGAAAGTAGCAGTCCAAGCTAAACTAGCAAGCGGTTAGTTGCCGAACTGTGAACTTCCGACTTCCACAGAAGAAACCTTCCCGCTGACAACTTCAAACTGGCGTGGAGTAAACCAAGTTGAAGAGAGGGAGGGGTGGCAGAGTTTCTATTAAACCACGTTCACACGCTAAACATAGATTGTTGTGCAACATAATCCTACATATATTTGTCCCATAGTACTTTTTCGGTTTGATTATGGTCAAATATTAACCTTAAGTTTGTTTTCAATACTTTTGATCACTAAAATTACACACTCTCCCTTCATAATGGACGGGGCTAGCGAGCGAGCTCAAATCAACGACGAAGAGGAAATTAGAGACTTACACAAACGCAAGTTACTCAAATTATTATTATTTGTTCATTACATCGAGTAATGTTGTATCTCATTGACGCATGTCAAAAGTGTACGCATGATTCAGAATGACGTCACGCGCGTCTTGATGCAGCGCGCAGTTCAAGGCGTGCCTCAACGTCGGGTGGACCTAAACGTTTGGCTCCGCCCACACGGATTTTCGACCTCGAAGCGCCTTTCTTTGTTAAACCTAAGCCTAACCATAACCTTGTTACCCTAACCCTACCACATAACGATTACAGTATGTTTTAATCACTTTATTGAACAACAAAAATTTGAAACTGCACTGTGAATTACGCCTTGCCCGGCCATCTGTTAATCCCTTTTGACACAACACGACAGAGTTCCAATTGTCAGTTATTTTTGTACGATTTGGTTTTAATCTTTGTGACATGATTGTTGAGTTGGCCGCAGCTGGCAGCCGCAAGACTGTCTATGGTCAGCCAATTAGATCCGTTTCATTCCATTGTCATTAGCCAATCAAACTGCCTTCTTTCCATTTCATTAGCCAATCAAACTGCTTCCTTCTTCCATTGTCAATAGCCAATCAAAATGCTTTCTTTCCATTGTCGTTCGCCAATCAAAGGCCTCAGCCACAGGGCGAAAGCTGAACGGCGGCCATCTCATCACTCCCATCTCGCGAGCTGTATAAACTATACGAATACGTACAGACGAGACATATACAGTTCGCATGCTCTTAGTATATAAATCATGCTTTTTCTACAAAGTGCCGACTCAAATGTTCTCCAATGTTGAAACCGTAAATGTGTAAGATCGTATGCCGAGAAGGGTTTCCTGGGAGTGGTAATATGGCAGCCTCGCGGCATCGAAGCGAAGCGACTTCCTGTGCAAACGTAAAAGTAAAGCTAAATTAAATACAGTACTGTATGTTTCAAATGTTCTACTTTTACTAAGTTTTGCATGACCAAATAGACATTGCATTGCACACACTTTTTAAAATTAAATTGCCATTAAAAAAGGTTGTTTTAAAAATACATTTGATTTGAATTCAATAAACAACATACATATTTGTCTTCTTACATCAAAGTTTCCTCAAAATTAGAATTATAGTTTTATCTGCATCTGTAAAAGAGGTTGACAAATGCAACTGTTATTGTGCGAATGTGATACATCTAAAAATAAGGGAATACAAAACAGGTTACACCACAGGGTGGCGTTGTCCACTCGTTTTGAAAGATATGCATCGTTAGGAGACCGTTTTAAAAGTTGCATATTTTAAATACAATATAGCTTAGCATAATTGCGTCTCTCAGCCCTCAACCGACTGGAGAGACCCCGGGGCATGTGGCTGGGAGGTGAACGACTGAAGATGGATGACCTTGAGTCTAAAAAACCGTGACGTTTACTCGGGGACATGAGAAGGCTGAAGAAAACGTTTCCATTCAAGGTGAGGCATTTTCACAAACCAAGATGAGTGCACGTTCCTCTCTGTAACTTTTGTGGATTATTCGGACCTGGGACAGAGACTCCATTACTCGTTCTGCAGCATAAAAAGTGCGTCTGCGTGTCTCAGGCGGCAACCCAAAGGATGGAGATGTCGGTGCCACCCTGGTGCCAGATCCGGTTGATGCGTCCGCGGATGCAGTCCAAGGTGACGTAGACGGCGGTTCCATTGTGGACCTGGAAGGAGGCCCTCAGGCCCACGCTGGCCCACTCGCTGCCCTCCGGCACGTGTCCCGAAACCTGCTGAGCCACGGGACCGGCCGGCCCGCCGAGACCTGGACCCGGACTAGCGGCCCGCTGGAGAGTTACCTTGACCACGCTGCACGAGTGGATGAGCCTCAGGTTCAGGGCGATGTTAGCGGTGCCCTCTTCCAGGAAGACAACGTTTTGCCGGCCGTGTGGTTGGCCGGAGCGGGTCAGGCGCACCTGCTGCGAGTCTGGAGAAATCTGCTGGAAGGCGAGCGGCTTGTTGCGGACGGCTCCCAGCGGGAGGCCCACCTCGGCCACCGCGGCGCTCAAGATGGAAGACACGGCCGAAGGGATCCAGATCAGGCTGAGCGCGCTGATGCCGGTTCCGTCTCCAAAGTAGCGCACGTTGCACTGCGGCGGTGTGCTGATCTCAAAGCTGAGCGTGTCGCCGCCCTCCACGGCCGCGGCCCCCGCCAGCGTGACGGAGGTGTCTCTGTAGTTGACGCCCGTCTTGAATGCCCGCATGACCTCCTGGCCCGTGCCGTTGCGGCTCGCGTAGGCCGTGAGGAAGAAGCCCCGGCCCACGCAAGTGTGGCCCGCGGCGTAGAGCGCCTGCTGGAGGACAAACGCGACGGCGCCGCTCTCGGCGAAGCGCACGGCGCGCTTGTCGTGCGTCAAGCCCACCACGTACGGGTCGGACAAGGAGCGGACACGAAACGTCGGGCGGTAGCTGGACTGGTAGTGCGCCAACAGGGACATGTCGGCGGTCATGGCGACGGCGCCCGTGTCGTGCGACAACCACAGCAAGCTGAAGGTGGGCGCGGCCACGTCGTAGACATGGAGGTCTTTGCCGTGGTCGCAGTGGCGGTCGGGGCTCCTCAGGAGAAGACTCAGCGTGTCGTTAGGCTCCACCTCCACGCCGCCACTGACGCTCACGCCCTGAAAGTACTTGCCCTCGGGCTGCTCCACGCGCACGCCGCTCAGCTCCCGAGCGTCCTCCTGCTGGCTGCCGTTGAACCTCAAGCCCACCTGCAGGAAGTTCCCGCAGCTGTGCTTGACGGCAACGTTGTGGTCCATCCACAGCAGCCCGTGCTGCAGCAAAGTCACCCGGCCGCCCGCGCTGGACAAAAGGTCACGGCGCTCCTCGCCTCGCACGTTCAGCTGAAGGCCAGACAGAAGGTGGCTTTCGGACTCGGTCGCCGAGGGGACGCTGACGCGAGCGCTCCAGGACCCCGACAGATGCGTCCCCGGGGCCGAGCCGCAGACAGAGTCGCCGGCGGCGCTGCACGGCACCACGACGGGACGGCCTTCGCAGTCGGAGCAGGCCTGACATTCTTGAAGCTCCCGGTTGTAGAAGTAGTCTTGGCCGCACAGGCCCGCCTCCGCTGGTCTCGGGGACGCGCCCAGACAGCGGAAGCCTCCTGAGGAGAGAAGGCCATCAAGTCATGAGAAAAAACATTTTCTTGCCGACTTCTTGGCATTTGACCAACCTGGCGTGTTCAGACACTTGACTCGCGCACCGCAGATGTTTGCCGCTTGCAGACATTCGTCCTGGTCCTGTCAGACAAACGGTCCACGTCAGCGAGAGGGACACGAGCGTTCCTCATGTGTGCTACTTTTCTTATCATGACTTCCCCCAACAAAGCACATTGTTTGTAGGCAACCTTTTGTTTTGCAGCCTGGAAAAGGGTGCGACTTGCTGATATTTTTGTCAATAGAAAAGGGGCGAAACTTTTGACTCTCCGATTGAAACGCAAATTGGACTGCGGTGGTCTCGGAAACAAACCACGAGTAAGACTTGGGGCAAATGAAGCGCTTCAACACGGGTTGTTCTTTAAAGCATTCGGTGCAGGCCAGGAAGCTTCTGGGTTGGCTGACTGTGGCGGCGAACACGCCAACGCGTCCTCACTAACAAATTGCAAATGGAAAGAAAGGATGCCGGAGTGGCGGAGGGTTGCCTCGAAGGTGGCGAGTACCTGGCACATGGTGTCCATCGTGGGCGAGCACGGCGAGATTAGGAAGAATCCCGGCGGACACACGGTGCACTTGCGGCACTGTGGCGGATCACTCTGGAAGTGGCAATGGTGGTCCGGCGGGCAGGCAGAGGGGCAGCCGCCCATCAGCGGCTCGAGGAAATGAGCTTGGCCCACGCCGTCCATCGCTTTGGCCTCCGCGTCGCGCAGATGGCTGCGGGCTTGACT